>NC_063045.1:495067-591197 GCF_018812025.1 Megalobrama amblycephala
ATGATCAATACAAAATGATCAATTTCAAACATTTCTCATCAAATTCTTCTGAGATTCTGTTTCCACCTGGAATTAAGATGCGTTTTGGTCATTTGGATCACAAGTGAATGATGCTAAATACAGGTGTAAACAGGGTCTAAAATGTTTTGAGCTTGACCAATGCATTCGAAAAAGTGCAAAAGCGCCTTCTCTCCACCTACTGACCTAATGTGTAAACATTATGGAGCACACTAGCCAGACAGGATTCAAACTTTGCCGGCTGAAGACCCAAGTTTGGTTTGAATACGAAAAACGTACCAAGCACAATGTTCTCTCACCATTCCTGATTTCTAACACGCACTCGCAGAGTTCTGGTCTTGCGGCTATCAGAGCAGAAACAAAAGCTGCTGCTCTCCGTATTTTATTTATTTATTTATTTTTTTTGTCGTGTCTGGGTGCATTCATATTTAAATTGCTAGAGCTTATTTTGTGCATTAGATTGAAAGAGTTGAAAAAACAACAAAAAAAACCCCATACATCCAACATACATCCACACACAATTGTTTTTCTATCATGATGGGGATTTTCCACTCACTTGTATTGTTTTTATTTGGAGCTAATGATCTTTTTGATCACCAAACCAAAAACCTTACCATCATATAAACCTTTCTGCATTTTTACATTTTCATTAAGACATTTTTTTTTTTGTATATTCAATAAGCTGTTTCCTTCATGACAACTGTTGTCCGGTCCCCACAATGTAAGTGATTTCAGGTTTTACTGTCCTCGCAAAAACATTTTTTCCAACCTGACCAGCACATACACACATGCCTCTTTCAAACACTCTGTCACATATACACATCTTTTATCTACCGTCACTCTTCCCCCTTTCACAAACACACACAGTCACACATATACACACACCAGCATATTGTGTCTGTCTTTGTCACGCACATGTAACCCGTGCGGCTCGCTTATGCCCAGCGCGATGTGCGGCCAGCGACACCGGGTATTAAAACTTGGTCTGCGTTGTGTTACGTTGTGTGGATGCAAAGACAGACACGGGACAGCAGGCAGCCGATTCACTGGATCTTTTACTGAATAATAGAGACAAAATAAGCAGCCTCAGATTGAGTGACCCTTATAACACTCTATAAAACAAATATGATGCACCTCCATTACCATGTGCTGGTTTCACATAAAAGACAGAAATATTCCTCAAAGAATGTAAAATGACAAAAAAATCCCAAGGATAAATAAAATAGTACTTTACACATAAGTTTGGGTGGAAATACAGATATAAAAGATATAATTAACATAAGGATTAAATAAAATTAACAGGATGACAAAAGAAACCTACCTCTTCCATAGAATCACATTTCAAAAGGGAAGAGGAGGAGACAGGACAGGAAATTAGGTCATACTGTGACCTCGCATCACTTAAAGGAGAAGCGCACCTTTAGATCAGGTATCATAAAACATACAATAGAACAATTTTGTGTGAATTATAACAATATTTAGTAGTATACTTTGTATACCTGTTACACACACTCACACTGTCTTTCCCTCCCTCTCATGCTCTCCCTCATATACACACACACACACACACACACATCAACAGACTTCATACACTCTCTCTCCCCATATTTAAAATGCACACATCTTCTTCAACACCATGTGACACACACTCCCACACACCTTTCTTCTGACAACACCTTTTAGACGGTCCACTCTACCCCATCCAAACACACACACACACACACACACACACACACAGTCTCATACACACACACACACACTCTCTCTCTCTCTCTGTCTCTCTCTCGTTGTGCGCATGTGCGAATGGTGAGGGTGAGTGTGTGAGCATTTTTTGTGCCCGCTGTGGCTTCTTTTTCAAACTTTCTTTTTCTATGTTATATGAGTTTATTGGATCTTTGTTTAAACTTTGGGTGTGTTGGCTGGGTGATACAAGGCTTGTTAAAATTTAGGGCGTTATACGCAGGTGTTTTTTCAAACACCATGGCGGCCCATACAGGTGGTCGGCACAGAATTAAAGTAGTGTCGACGGCAGGGAGTATAGAGGAATGCAGCTTAGCTGTTGGTAATGTGGTTGGACATAAATGTGTTCTGGCGGCATCAAAAATGAACAATGCAATTGTAATATTTTTGAGCACGACAGAAAAGGCGAATGAGGTAGTGGAAAAAGGCATTGAATTGCGGGGTTCGTTTGTACCTGTACTTCCCCTTTCTACACCAGATAAAAAGGTTACATTGTCAAATGTTCCACCTTTTATTAAAGATGAAGCGCTAGCAAGAGAGCTTTCACGCTTTGGCAAACTTGTCTCGCCTGTTAAAAAGATCGCAGTCGGTAGTAAATCTGAGTTATTGAAACACGTTGTTTCTTTCAGGAGATTTACAGACATGATTTTAAATAACGGGAACGAACTTGATCTGAATTTGAAATTCAGAATCGATGATTTCGACTATACAATCTTTGTATCGACTGACACCATGAGGTGTTTTGGATGTGGAAAGACGGGTCATCAGATTCGCGCTTGTCCGGACAATAGTGCGAATGTTAGTAAACCCAGTTCTTCGGGTGCGCAGCATAAAGCTGTTAATTCTGCTAATGCTGATGAATCAAATCCAACTGATGTTGGTTTAAGTGAAGGGTCTGCAGTTGAAATGAAAGAAAAAACTGTCACTGAAGAACACAGAGCTGATAAACATGAGTCTGTGAATGAAAATAGTGAAAAGTTGGAGTCAGTCTCAGTGAGTCAAACTCTTGATGTTGATTCTGCTTCAGAAAATACAAACACTGGAGGATGGTGGTTTGTTGATGGAAGTAGATCAAAGTATTTTTAAAACCCCTCTGAAAAGGAAGAAGAAAAAGGAACGCACTGCAAATAAACAAGCAAGAAAAACAAGAGAACAGACCAGTGAAAATGATCAAGGTGCGGAAAGTGAGAGTGATTCTTCTGATGTGCCTCATTCTGCTCTCAGACTGATTGGACATGTCATAAAAAATTAAAACATTTCTGAAAGTGATAAAAACTCTAAGAGGTGTACAAATTGTTGATTATTTTCCAAATCTTAAAAGATTTGTCGAAGTTACTAAAAGTTCAATGACTGAAGGACGCTTCTTAGATAAAGAAGTGTATCGTCTTAAAAAAATTGTTACCAAAGATTCAAAATCAATTGAATAATAGCGAAAATGAAGATTAATTCAATGACGGGAGCTTGTCTCTTATTCAGTTTTCTATGGCTAATCTTATCCTTTACTATGGGTGAAATCCACATTGCTTCTTTAAATGTGAATGGAGCCAGAGATGTGAGGAAAAGACTTGGAAATATATGAGTTAGTGAGACAAAAAAAATGGATGTTGTATTTCTGCAAGAAACCCATAGTGACGATAAGAATGCTGTTGATTGGTTAAAAGAATCTTTTTTGAGAAATAACACTCTCTGAGTGGAGGAGTTTGTATTCTGTTCGATAAAAAATTTGTTCCCAATTCAGTTAAAATGGAAGAGATTATAAAAGGAAGAATTTTAAAAGTGACTGCAAACTTTGAAAAGTATGGATTTGTTTTTATATGTATTTATGCTCCAACACATCCAATACAAAGAATGGTTTTGTTAGATAATCTTTGTAAAACTCTAGAAGAGTATAAAGGTGAAGAATACTTGTTTTTGGGAGGTGATTTTAGTTGTGCAGTAAGTAGACCGAAATCATATTGAGCCACATATGCCATCACGCAGAAGGCTTATTCAAATGATTGAAACGCATGATTTGAGTGATGTGTGGAGAAATTTTAACAAAGATATTAGACAATATACATGGGTACATGCGCGAGATAACTCATTATCATTAGCAAGGCTAGACAAGCTTTATGTTTTTAAACATCATCTTAGCATTTTCAAAAGATGTTTTATTTCGCCGGTTGGTTTTTCAGATCATAGTTTAATAGGATGTGTAATTTCTATGAATTCTGTTAAACCCAGTAGTGCCTATTGGCATTTTAACACAACTCTGTTAAATGATACTTGGTTTAAAGAAATTTTGAATTGTTTCTGGATTAATTTTAAAAAGGAAAAGAATAACTTTCAGTCATTAAAGAGTTGGTGGGATTTTGGAAAAACTCAAATAAAACAACAATACACCCTGAATGTCACTAAAGATTTGGCTAGATCTGTTCAGATTTTAGAAGATGAAATTATGAAACTTCAACAATTAACACAAACTGGAAATCAAGACCTTAATGTTGATTTAAAAAAGAAAAAAATCTGCTTTATCTGATCTGCTGGGTTTAAAAGCACAAGGAGCATTAATAAGATCACGCTTTCAAAGATTTAATGAGATGGACGATCCATCAAAAAATTTCTTTGGGCTAGAAAAGAAAAATGGGCAGAGACGTTTTATTAATGTTTTACAATCTGAAAGTGGGGTTTTACTTTCAGATCCAATTGAAATACGTAAGAGAGCAGTCAGTTTTTATGAAAAATTGTACAAAAATGAGAGAAGATGAATTTATTGAACAATGTTTTTTTAGCGATTTACCTCAGATTTCTGAAGAATCTAATGAAGAGCTTAATAAGCCCATAACATTGGAAGAGCTGTATAATAATCTTCAAAACATGGAATGTGGTAGAGTTCCTGGAACTGATGGAATTCCGGTTGAGTTCTATAAGTCTTATTGGGATATAATTGGAGAAGATTTATTGGAAGTTCTAAATAACAGTATAATTCAAGGAAGTCTACCTTTAAGCTGTCGAAGAGCAGTTCTCACTCTTTTGCCTAAAAAAGGTGATTTAACTAATATAGCAAGTTGGCGACCTGTATCCTTGTTATGTTGTGATTATAAAATACTTTCTAAAGTGTTAGCAACAAGACTTGGAAAGGTTTTGGAAGATGTTATACATCCAGACCAGTCTTATTGCATACCTGGCAGATCAATATTTGTGAATGTTTCATTAATTAGAGATATTTTTGAAGTAGTTAAGATATTTGGTTTGAACGCAGGCTTGATTTCCATTGATCAAGAGAAAGCTTTTGATCGTGTTGAACATGATTATTTATGGAAAGTTTTGAAAGCTTTTGGTTTTAGTTTAGATTTTATTGATAAAATCAAAACTTTGTATAATGACATTGAGGGTGTCTTGAAGGCTTATGCGCTCCCTTTAAGGTTAATCGTGGAATCAGACAAGGTTGCTCTTTGTCTGGATTGCTGTATGCATTGGCAATAGAACCTTTTTTACATAAATTGAGAAAAGAGCTGGTTGGTTTAAAAATTCCAAAATGTGACAATGCAATAAAGTTATCTGCTTATGCTGATGACATTGTTGTGATGATTGAAGGCCATAAAGATATAAAAACTGTAATAAGGGTATCCAGTGAGTTTGAATCTATTTCTTCTGCAAAAATCAATTGGAAAAAAAGTGAAGCGTGTTGCTTGGAAAGTGGAAAGTGAAGAATACCAGATCTGCCAGGTGGTTTAATATTAGAAAAGGAATGGTTTTAAATATCTGGGAGTGTATTTGGGTGATGAAGCTACTTTGCAGAAGAATTGGGAAGGAGTAATCGAAAAGATAAAGGGTCGACTTGGAAAGATGGAAGTGGCTAAAATCAGCAATGTCATAGAGGAAGAACAATTATAATAAATAATTTGGTTGCGTCTTTTTTGTGGCATCGGTTGGCTTGTGTTGATCCACCAACCTATTTATTGGCAAAGATACAATCAATTTTGATAGATTTTTTTTGGGGAAAATTTCATTGGGTAACACATAATATCTTGTATTTACCAAAAGAGGAAGGTGGACAAGGACTGGTCCATCTGCAAAGCAGGACTGCTGTTTTTCGATTACAGTTTTTGCAGAGATTTCTTAAGGATTCAGAAAATGTGAGTTGGAGAACAGTAACCAGTGTTATACTGAAATCTGTTCAAGGGATGAACTTGGACAAATCCTTGTTTTTGATGGACCCTAATAGGACTGACACTTCATGTTTACTGCTTCTATCAAAATATTTTTAAGGTTTGGAGTTGTTTTAATGTGAAGAAGTCTGAAACTACAAACTCTTTATTTTGGTTGTTGGAGGAGCCACTGATAAATGGTGCAAGACTGGATGTAATAAGCACAATCAGCACATTTACTGAACTTTTTATTCGAGCAGGAATCACAGTTTTAAAAAAATGTGTATTTTTGGCCGGGGCTGGACTAGTTAATGTTGAGGAAGTGGCTGCCTGTGTGAAGATTAAATCAGTTCGAACAATGACTCAAATATTACAGAAGATGAGATTTGTTCTCACAGCAGAGGAAGATAATATGCTCAAAGATTATTGTGAAGGACTTATTTCTCCGAATGATATGGATCCTTTTCCTAAATTGTTTTTATCTCCCAATTTAAATGAGTACTCTGGAGTTTTTCTGGAACTAAAGAGCACATGTTTGGATTTTAATGATGTTAATGGAAAACAATTGTATAAGGCATGTGTAAAAAATTTTAACAAAAAAGGTTTAAATCAAAAAATTGATACACCTTGGCGGGATGTTTTGGGATTGAATGAAAATGTTAGACCGGAGTGGAGAGCGTTATATAAGCCACCATTAACCTAAAAAACAGCTGGAGGGTTTTACATGGAATAATCGCAGTTAATGCTTTTGTTTCTATTTTAAATCCTGATTCAAGTCATGATTGCCCTTTTTGTTCTGAAAAAGAGACTGTTTATCATTGTTTGATATACTGTTTTAGACTGAAACCTTTGTTTGAATGTTTTAATGAGTTTTTTTCTGTACAAATTTTAATTTTTGGTTTTAAATATGTGAGAAATAGACGTGGTGAATGTCAGTTGTTAAATTTTGTACTTGGAAAAGCAAAAATGGCTATATACACTATAGCAGGAGAAATCATATAGAACAGAGAAATGATAGTGATGTGTTAAGGGTGTTTAATGTAATGGTGAAATCTAGAATTGTTCTTGATTTTCGATTTTATAAAGTGATGAATAACTTAATGAAGTTTGAATCTATATGGTGTTATAGAGAAGCCTTATGCTCTGTTGTGAATGGAGAGTTGTGTTTTGCTTTAAGTTGGTAAATATTTGAGAATGGATTTACTGTGAAGAAATAGTTAATGGTTGTTCATTTTATTGTAATAAAAGTTATTTTGTGGTTGAAACTGGAGTTGTAATTGACAATGCGTTTGTTCCTGTGCTACCGTTGTCTATGCCGTCAAAGAAGGTTATTCTTTCAAATGTACCGCCTTTCATTAAAAATGAGTTGCTTGTACAAATGTTAGAGCGATACGGTAAATTGGTTTCCCCAATAAAAATGATTCAGATCGGTTGTAAATCGCCATTACTAAAACATGTAGTGTCGTTTAGACGCTTCGTGTTCATGGTGTGAAAGGATAACAGAGAAGAGTTGGACTTAACGTTTAACTTTAAACATGATGAGTTCAACTATGTGATTTATGCTACAACCAATAACATGAGGTGCCTTTGTTGCGGTGAAATAGGACACCTTGTGAGAGCTTGCCCGAAAAAAGAAGAAAAATCCAAACTAAATGTTTTGTCGGTCTCGGTTGAAAAGGCTGTTGAAGATAAGGAGGTAGTACAAACTGTTAGAGAGGAGCTGCCTACAACAGCTAATGTAGTTGGAGAAAACAAAACGCAAGCCAAAGATGTAAGCCTAATAGCTTTATCAAGTGATGCAGCAGTTGTGAAACAAACGGTTGATGAAGGACAGACTGTGGTTGAGATGGAAGAAGATTCTGTATCTGATCAGATGCAGTCAGCTAATGGTTCAGGTGATAGGCAGAGTTCTGACCAAAATCAAGATGTAGAACTGTTAAGAGATCTTTGTTTATTGGAAGAACAGGATGAGTGTGTTTTTAAGACACCACAAAAGAGAAGAATGAAGCAACATCATTACAGTAAACCAAAAAGAATAGATAAAGTTGTTTCAATTTACATTGGGTTCCACAAAGTGTTTTCTTTTTGTCTAAAGATGAAGGGGGACAAGGTCTGATTCATTTGCAAAGTAGAGCGGCAGCTTTTAGGATAAAATTTGTACAAAGGTTCATTGATACTCCTGTAAATGAAAATTGGAGTTTGGCTGCTTCTATTATTTTAAACAAATTTGAAGGTTTGGGCCTGGACAAGACCTTGTTTTTGATGAACCCTAAGAAATGTCTGTATCCAAATTACCAATTTATTATTGTAATTTATTTAAAGTGTGGTCACTTTTTAAAGTTTTGAGATGTGAAAATACTGATTCTTTGTATTGGACGCTACAAGAACCTCTGATTTTTGGTTCACGTTTGGATGTGTCGAATGAGAATTTTTTTCCTGTTTTGACGGACTTACTTATCAAATCAAAGAAGAGCGGATTCAACCTGAGGATGATGATTCTTTCCCGAATTTGTGTTTGATACCTGATTTAGAAATGTGTAATGGGTTTCTTTTAAGATGTAGTAATTTAGTTTTGTAAGGGAAAGGGAAGGTTTCTGGTAAAGTTATGTATAGATATTGTGTTAAAGTTTTTAACAAAAAAAGTCTTGATGGAAAAATAGACTGACCTTGGCGTAATGTTCTACACTTGAGTGAAAATGTAAGACCTGAATGGGGGGCACTTTATAAGTCACCACTTAGTAAAAAAACAGGGGATTTACAATGGAGAGTTTTGCATGGAATTATAGCTGTTAATGCTTTTGTTTCAATAATTAATTGTGAAGTAAATCGAGAATCGTGTTTCATGCCTTCATGTATTGTAATAGATTAAGACCTTTGTTTTCTTTGTTACAAGATCTGTTTAAAAGGTTTCCATGGAGATTTTTATTTGTGGTTTTAAGTATTCCAGAAGACGTTCCTTTGAATGTCAATTATTTAATTTCTTGTTGGGTAAAGCGAAAATGGCAATTTATGTGAGTAGAAAAAGAAAAATGGAGGGAAGTTTCGACACAGATGTTACAATGATTTTTTCAATCTTGGTGAAGTCAAGAATTTTAATTGACTTTCGTTATTATAAAGCAACAAAAAATATGATGTATTTTGAACAAAGATGGTGTGTAAAAAATGTTCTTTGTAATATTATTGATGATGTTTTGATTTTTAACAGTTTGCTCTGAGGGTCTCTCTGCTTGGTAGACAATATACTCTTGTGTCACTTTTTTATTTAAATTGTAATAAAATGGTGTTCAAATTCTCTCTCTCACACACACACACACACACACACACACACACACACACACACACACACACACTCACTCTCTCTCTCTCTCTCTCTCTCTCTCTCTCTCTCTCTCTCTCCCGTGACACACACACACACACACACACACACACACACACACTGTACTTGTTCCTTTCTCACGCTCTGCTCCCTCCCTCCCTCCCTCCCCCCTCTGCACTCACACACTCATTGAAACACACACACATATTCACACACTCTGCCTGTGACACACACACACACACACACACACACACACACACACACACACAGCGCTCTATCTCTCACACACACACACACACACACACACAAGCGCTCTCTCTCTCACACACACACACACACACACACACACACACACACACACACACACACAAGCGCTCTCTCACACACACACACACACACACACACACTTGCTCTTGATTCGGGTGATCTCCAAATCAAATTGGCTCGGGTATACACACAATGTTAATCAGACCCGGGAACCGAAGTAATAGATTAGGACCCGACCCGGCTGACCATTTAAAATATAGTCCCGAACCTGTACGGGTCCCGGGTCGGGTCCCAGGTCCTCGGGTCTCGGGTCTTCTTTGTAGACCTCTAGTTTAGAGTTTTGCAAAAAGAGTGGATGAGATTTGCAAACAGTGTCTTAACTACCTGAACTTGTTTAAGGTTTTGCCTACAAAGTGACTGATTCGACAAATGGGTTTAGGCCACTGAGCATTGGGTTCAGAGAATGGGGTTTAGTGTTTAAGCAATTGTGAAATACTGTAAAATACACCTTGATAAAGTCATTCAAATCATTTAACATTTAGAAGGATGAATATTGATTAATAACTTCATTAAGAATCACTCAAGAGCTATACACTGAAGCGGCAGTGGATTCCAGAATCTGTTCCCTTCAACTGGAGCTGTGTGAAGTTCCTTCCTGCTTCAAATACTCTACCATCTTCCCCATCCCCAAAAACACCCCAAAATCACAGGACTGAATGACTACAGACCTGTTGCCTTAACATCTGTGGTCATGAAGTCATTTGAGAGACTGGTGCTGGCCTACCTGAAGGACATTACTGGACCCTTTCTGGACCCCCTGCAGTTTGCTTATCGAGCTAACAGGTCTGTGGATGAAGCAGTCAACATGGGACTCCACTACATCCTACAACATTATGCAAACATTATACATGTGATTTACTGGCTTTTGAGTCGAATGAACCCTGTAATATTTTTTCTCTTTATTTTATCTGTTCAAGCATCAGTGTGTCTGGTTTGATCTGTCGGTGGATAAACAGCTTCTGCTGGATGTTTGTCGTCTCTGTGTGTGTCAGCAGTTTGAGGCTGAAGTATTTCTTCATTTTCTCTCCTGATAATAAGAAGATCACAATCTTCCACTTCACACTAAACATCTTTACACTGAAATAAAGTGAATCCATCAACAGTCAAATAAGAGTCACAGGTCAGAGGTCAAATATGATTGACAGCTCCCAGCACTAAATAACACACCAGTAGATCAGGGCCATAGACCACCATAGACATTGAGGGGGACAAATCCCCACCCAATAATTAGAAATGGCCAAATCGTCCCCCTCAATATTGTGAAATGAAATTCTTGCACTGCTCTGCTGCACTTCATTACAGCACTCTGCATGTAGTTAGAATGACAAAACGGTTTAAAAGTTACATTTTTAGTCTGGTCTGCCTCAGTGGTCTAAGAACGCTCGTCAATGTCAAAATGATTGAGATGGCCAATCAAATTAAAACGTAGGCGGGGTTACGTTCTTTTTTTGCTCGTGCATGTCTTCGTTCGCTTTACGCCGTTGCGGAGGTTCTGTTTTTCCGGTAAAATCACGAAACAAATGCACACAAACGTGTCCCTGTTCTTGATATACAAACATTGATGAACATCTTTGATTTTAATGTGGGGGGGGGGGATATGCGAGGGTGGATTACAACACGCAACCTTTGATACTGTTAACAAAAAATCTACCACTAGACCACTAGGGAATTCCAAAGGTCATAGCAAGGTCTGCAGCAGGAGAAAGCGTCAGGAGAGGCTTGGTAAGTGAGCGGGTTAAATGTAAATCACGAACACCTGTTTCTCATTCCAGTAATTGGCGCGGAGACAGGATAAAACGCCACGAGAAGCAGAGAGAGAGGAACTGCTGACTGAGACGCTGGTCACGACGCTGGTGTGAAGCCCGTTGAGAATTGTGTATACCAAGACTGGAGTGAAGCCCTTTGTGGATTATTTATTTATATTATGTCTTTCTGTTGAACAGTTTTGAGTTGTTGAATAAAGCTCAGTCAGCAGACGATTGCCAACTCCGTCCTCTTCCTTCCAGACAAACTTTGATCTTACTACACTGGTGCCGAAACCCGGGAAGGAAGACTGGTGGCCGCTGCCATGCAATCTTCGTCTCCCACCCCGTTTGCGGACATCATCGCCTCCCTTGCGGTCTTACATCAAGAACAACATCAGGCCCTGCTGGACCTGAGGAACGACCAGGAACGCTGTTTCCAGACTATTTTGCAGACCCAGCAGCAGGAGATTCTTGAGCTGGATCAACCGGGAGGATCTCACGGAGACCGTTGGGCAGCCAGCTGTGCCCACCCACCTACCCCTGAATAAAATGGGTCCCCTGGACGACCCCGAAATCTTCCTCGACCTGTTTGAACGTTCCGCTGAGGCGAGCGGTTGGCCGCGGGACCAGTGGTCGATGAGATTAGTCCCGCTGCTCTCGGGGGAATCACAGGTGGCAGCACAGCAGCTGCCAGTACAGAACCTCCTGGTCTTCGACGACCTTTGGTGGGCCATTATCCAGCGGGTCGGTCGGACCCCGGAACAGCACAGACAGCGCTTCTGCTCCCTGGAGGTGGGTGAATCGGGCCGGCCCTTCGTGATGGCCCAACAGCTCCGGGACTCGTGCCGCAAATGGCTGCTGGCGGAGGGAAACGACGTGGACCAGGTTATCGATCACGTGGTACTGGAGCAGTTCATCACGCGGCTCCCAAAGAAAACCGCCGAGTGGGTCCAGTGCCACCATCCCACGTCGCTAGACTCCGCTATCCAGCTGGCGGAGGACCACATGGTGGCGTGCCAAGGGGTCAGCAACCCCTACCATCTACCTCTCTCTCTCCCCCTCTTTTTTCCCCCTCTCTCTCCAGGCCTGTCCCTCTCCCCTGGAGTTCGGGACAATGATCCAGGACCTGGACGTCCTGCAGGCTGCCCCTGGTCAAGCTGGCGAGTACCAAATACCTGTGAGTATCAAGGGGGGTACCTATCAGGCTTTGGTGGACTCAGGATGTAACCAAACCTCCGTTCATCAAAGCCTGATTTCATCCGGGGCATTGGATACAGGCCGCGTGGTTAGGGTGCGGTGTGTGCACGGGGATGTGGTGAAATATCCGATAGTGCCCGTCATTATTCATTTCAGGGGTCAAAAGCATAGTGTTGAGGTGGCAGTTAATCCGCACCTCCGGCATCCGATAATTTTGGGAACGAATTGGCCCGCGTTTAATGAATTATTAGGGTGTTTATGCTCGGATGCCTCTTGGGGAGAAAATTGCTGGATAGAGATGTGCGAGTGCAGGTGGGAGAGACTGATCAGGGACCAGTGAGTTCAGCTTCAGGGGAACAGAGTGAGATCGGAAGACTTATTCTATTGGATCGCGATGATTTTCCCCTGGAGCAGTCTCACAATGAGACGCTAAAACATGCATTTGAAAAGGTCAGTACCATTGATGGTCAGCCTCTCCACCCTGGACAACCGCTCTCTTATCCATACTTTGCGATCATAAAAGATAGGTTGTATTGAGTGACCCAAGACATTCAGACAAAGGAAGATACAACTCAATTGTTAGTTCTGAAGAGGCGCAGGGAAATGCTTTTCCAAGCGGCTCATTCTAATCCAGTGGCTGGGCATTTAGGACAAACGGCAACACTAAATCGCCTCATGACCCGATTTTTTTGGCCGGGCATTCACGAGAATGTGCGCAGGCGGTGTGCGTCTTGTCATGAATGTCAGTTGGTAAATCCACTGGCCACCCCAAAAGCGCCTTTGCGCCCTCTCCCATTAATGCAGGTCCCCTTCGAAAGAATTGGTATTGACCTCATCGGGCCATTAGAGCGATCAGCGAGAGGGCATCGCTTTGCATTAGTCATTGCAGATTATGCAACGCGATACCCCGAAGCAGTGGCTCTCCGCAACATTTCCGCTAAGAGTGTTGCGGACACGATGTTTAGTTTAATCTCCCGAGTGAGGATTCCGAAAGAAATCCTCACTGATCAAGGCACGGCGTTTATGTCACACACGTTACGCAAACTTTACGAGTTATTGGGCATTAAATCGGTTCGTACCAGCGTCTTTCACCCACAAATGGATGAGCTGGTCGAACGTTTTAATCGCACGCTTAAATCCCTGATTCGTAAATTTGTTCAAGAGGACGCCAAAAATTGGGATAGGTGGTTGGAACCCCTGTTATTCGCAGTCTGAGAGGTCCCGCAAGCCTCCACGGGGTTTTCCCCCTTCGAGCTTCTCTTCGGACGCCAGCCCCGCGGTGTACTGGACGTCCTAAGGGAGATTTGGGAGGACGGACCATCTCAGGCCAAAAACTAAATTCAGTATGTGCTGGACTTGAGAACAAAACTCCACACGTTGGGGCGGCTATCTATGGAGAATTTGTTGCAAGCCCAGCACAGACAGAGCCAGCTGTATGACAGGGGGACTAATTTACGCAAATTTTCACCGGGAGATAAAGTGCTTGTATTGCTCCCCACTTCAAGTTCGAAATTACTTGCAAAGTGGCAAGGACCGTTTGAGGTTACACGGCAAGTTGGCGAGCTCGATTATGAGGTGATATGTTCCGATAGGAGAGGAGCATGTCAAATTTACCACCTCAATCTCCTTAAAAACTGGAATGAGGCAGAATCAGTGATGCTGGCGACGGTGATTAGCGGAGAGGATGATCTTGGGCCAGAGGCGAATATAAAAAAACAATCCCTAAAAGGGACGGCTCAGTTCGGTTCTGTGTGGACTATCGCAAGGTGAACGCAGTGTCGAAATTCGACGTGTATCCAATGCCGCGGGTGGACGAATTTCTTGACCGGCTCGGTACGGCTCGATTTTATTCGACACTGGACTTAACAAAGGGATATTGGCAGATCCCCTTGTCGCCATTATCCAAAGAAAAGACAGCTTTCAATAACTAATTTGAACCAGCAGGATAACATGCATGCACATGCTCAGCATACTTTCTCACGCTTCTCACTTACTTCCTATGTATATATATATATATATATATATATATATATATATATATATATATATATATATATATACAACTCAGGTGCATTAATGTAAGGACATCACATATTCCCCTCTTAGTTAAATGAATTCTTTCTTTAGCCGACAATTGGCATGAAATAGAAATAAAGAACATAAAATCTGAAATGTATCAACAATTCCACATGTACAGTGGGTACGGAAAGTATTCAGACCCCCTTAAATTTTTCACTCTTTGTTATATTGCAGCCATTTGCTAAAATCATTTAAGTTCATTTTTTTCCTCATTAATGTACACACAGTACCCCATATTGACAGAAAAACACAGAATTGTTGACATTTTTGCAGATTTATTAAAAAAGAAAAACTGAAATATCACATGGTCCTAAGTATTCAGACCCTTTGCTGTGACACTCATATTTAACTCAGGTGCTGTCTATTTCTTCTGATCATGCTTGAGATGGTTCTACACCTTCATTTGAGTCCAGCTGTGTTTGATTATACTGATTGGACTTGATAAGGAAAGCCACACACCTGTCTATATAAGACCTTACAGCTCACAGTGCATGTCAGAGCAAATGAGAATCATGAGGTCAAAGGAACTGCCTGAAGAGCTCAGAGACAGAATTGTGGTATCGGGGGAGAAGAGCCTTGGTGAGAGAGGTAAAGAAGAACCCAAAGATCACTGTGGCTGAGCTCCAGAGATGCAGTCGGGAGATGGGAGAAAGTTGTAGAAAGTCAACCATCACTGCAGCCCTCCACCAGTCAGGGCTTTATGGCAGAGTGGCCTGACGGAAGCCTCTCCTCAGTGCAAGACACATGAAAGCCCGCATGGAGTTTGCCAAGATGGTGAGAAATAAGATTCTCTGGTCTGATGAGATCAAGATAGAACTTTTTGGCCTTAATTCTAAGCGGTATGTGTGGAGAAAACCAAGCACTGCTCATCACCTGTCCAATACAGTCCCAACAGTGAAGCATGGTGGTGGCAGCATCATGCTGTGGGGGTGTTTTTCAGCTGCAGGGAGAGGACGACTGGTTGCAATCGAGGGAAAGATGAATGTGGCCAAGTACAGGGATATCCTGGACGAAAACCTTCTCCAAAGTGCTCAGGACCTCAGACTGGGCCGAAGGTTTACCTTCCAACAAGACAATGACTCTAAGCACACAGCTAAAATAACGAAGGAGTGGCTTCACAACAACCCTGACTTAAACCCAATTGAGCATCTGGAGAGACCTAAAAATGGCTGTCCACCAACGTTTACCATCCAACCTGACAGAACTGGAGAGGATCTGCAAGGAGGAATGGCAGAGGATCCCCAAATCCAGGTGTGAAAAACTTGTTGCATCTTTCCCAAAAAGACTCATAGCTGTATTAGATCAAAAGGGTGCTTCTACTAAATACTGAGCAAAGGGTCTGAATACTTAGGACCATGTGATATTTCAGTTTTTCTTTTTTAATAAATCTGCAAAAATGTCAACAATTCTGTGTTTTTCTGTCAATATGGGGTGCTGTGTGTACATTAATGAGGAAAAAATAACTTGAACTTAAATGGTTTTAGCAAATGGCTGCAATATAACAAAGAGTGAAAAATTTAAGGGGGCTGAATACTTTCCGTACCCACTGTATATGAATTATACACTAAGCAACACATTAAATGAATGCAAAAGAGTGCTGAACAAAAGTATGAACAAAACTACTCAACTACTATTCAGTACTTGAATTTTCATGTTATTATGTGTAATGTATGTTGCAAAAGTCCATGTCAGTTTCTGTGACTAATGGACATAGTCCTTTAGCCAACCTGGCTCACGTCTTTGATGTCTCTCCCGTGGACAAGCATCAGAAGACACTGAATTTCCAGACAATGGAACATGAGCGGGAATCAAGTTTTCAGCATTGATGGTCAGTCCATTATCCAGCACTTTAGTCGGCACGGGTGCAAGACACGATGCATGCCACTTCTTTCCATCATCCAAGAGGTAGGTGTAAGGGCCAACTTTTTTCCTAACCTCAACTGGAGGAGTGAATTTTGGATGGGCTTTTGGTACATATACTGACTTTTTAATGCGCACTTTATCCCCTTTTTGGAAAGAAAAATGGTGCACTCGATGCTTGTGGTCAAAGCGAGATTTCATGACATCCTGACGTGAAGATACACGCTTCTGCAGCTGTTTAGGCTCATGACCAGAAGGTGAGAGTGTCAGGACATTGTATGCATTTTCCTTCCATGAAGTCATTCAAAGGGGGAAACCCCTGTCACAGCATGAGGTGTAGCATGATAGATCTGCAGGAAGTCAGTCACTGTTGTTTTCCATGGTGCTGATTGTAGGATTGCTGATTGAATTGTACTTTTAAGAACTCTGTGGAAGCATTCAATAGCTCCATTTGCAGTAGGATGATACACTCATCATTCACTCGCGTGAACGAGCACCGATTTGCCTGTGATTTCGGGCATTTGTCGGCGATTTCTCAAAACCTGTCAGCGAGCCAAAATCGGGGCTAAAATCGTGCAGTCTGAACTCGGCTTTACTTCCTATGTATATATATAACTCAGGAAACTCGAGTGCCATCTAGTGGTGCAATAATTTAAGGACATCACAACATGTAGGTACATTAAACATCAGCCCTGAAGTGTTGTTGAAGTTGAGCAAATAAAGTGACCCCCGGTTGAATGTCAATACGTTCACCATGTCCTCTATGCTTAGTTGCAGTGATGCTTGCTGCTGTATAAAATACGTATCGCTGCAGACTGTAAACACCCTTCTAAGACAAATAAGCATAGTCAGTGTTTCATAGATTAAAAGAAAAGGTTTATGTTTAGACATGAAGCCCAGCCCCGTTCCAGAATCCAGAAATTTATCAGAAAGTAGTGAGGGTGCTTTAATACAGATGCTGTACAAGCAACTTCTCCACCATAAGGATAGCAATACTGTGAACATTTAGATTTACAAGTCATTATATAAATGAGATTTCAATAAACTCAATATTTTGAATTAATATTTCTATCTTGTCTGAGTTGCATGCTAATGCATTCCTATTATATTTTTGTCCCATATGCAATGGTTATGTCAGTCAATGCAATTTGAGAGTGAATCCCATAACATCACTTCCTATATTCCACAACGTGCAACCGACTGTCAGTCCTCACAGTATAAACACAAATGAAACGTATGGCTGAGAGAGAGTGTAGAAACGTTCACTTATCTCAGTATGAACTCGATTCAGCCACACTGCCTGTCGCTTCAACACACCGCATTGAAAACACCAAATGTTATCCAGAGCGCAAACACAGATTATAGCACAAATTCACATTAAGCATCAACTGAGGCGCTCTTGCATCCTTTGAAGAATACATGGAACTGCCTCGGCACACTCTAAGGTAAGTCTCTTGCATTTTAATCATGATAATATTCACATTGCATGATCAACTCTTTAGCCGACACAAACTCATCTCAGTCAATAGCAACAGGTAACTTTAGGCCTGAACGCGGCACACACCGCAACGTCTGCTGCGTTCAATATTGCTGATATTCGCTCTATTGCTATCTGAATTCGTTATCCATACTGCTGCTGCTGCTGTACAAAACACTAGCTGTGGCTTCGTTAGAATGTGAATACAAAAGCGAACCTGTTTCCATTTAAAGTTAAGCAACATGTGTATGCGCTAGCTGCTAATATGCTTAGTAATTCTCTTTAAGCATTAAACAGACTGTTGAAGCACGCTGCGCTGCTAAGCAAATGCTAACTCAATATTTAAAGATTAAGCACGCAAGCTCATTGGCTACTAATACAGCAGGAACCAATCATCTGAGACCTATAGATAATGATGTGATTATTAGCAGGTTGAGTTAAAGGAACCCTGTGAAGTTTTTTGCTCTTTATTCTATCTGTTCAAAGCATCAGTGTGTCTGGTTTGATCTGTCGGTGAATAAACAGCTTCTGCTGGATGTTTGTCGTCTCTGTGTGTGTCAGCAGTTTGTAGCTGAAGTATTTCTTCATTTTCTCTCCTGATAATAAGAAGATCACAATCTTCCACTCCACAAAAAACATCTTTAAGCTCAAAATGTACTTTACTTTTTATGCGTTCACGAGGGTCAGTGAACAGTGCTCGTGATGTGAATTTTGTCATCAGAATACGTGTGTACACCACTGGATTTTTGTAATCACATGTACTTTGTACATGCAGGTCACATATGCGCATTTCTCTTTTTTTCAGTAATAAGGCCTATATATACGAGATCAGAGGAGATGTTAGAAAATACCCTAATTTACAGAGTTCAAATATGATTGACAACTACAGCACTAAATAACACACCAGTAGATTCAGATATCTAGTCCAATATTTCACTCTTCTGCTATTAGTTTTCATTCAGGCCCAGAATTCATTTGAAAATGTAAGATCAGCAAAAACTTGTTGATTTTCGTGATGTTAAAGGAGACGGATGTGTGAGCGGAAACTAACTGAGGATGGGGGAGGATTCACACACAACCAGATAAATATCACAGTTCAGTGTGTTTCAGATCAATCTGAGGGTTTTCAGACATTTTAAGAGTCACTATCGTGGGCTTTTCAGTGAACCCATGAAGAAAATGTTCCTCAAGTTAGTTTTGCTCTGTTTGTGGCGTCTGGATGGTGAGTTTTAAATTTGTTTTTATGGCTTCAGTTGTTTCTGTTCTGGTACCATGTGATAAATTACTGGTTAAATTAGTTAGAGAAGATTAACATTCACTGTTAGTGTCAGCGACGGTGGCTGTAGTGAAGCGCACGACTCAGGAAATAACTCAAAGAACAGTCTTTAATAATCCTCACAATACACAGGAGAATCATGAGGAGAAACACAACCACGTAACGTAGACGACACCGGACGATGAACTGAACAGATCTCAGGCTTTAAATAACAGGGACTGTTAAAGATTTGGTATGAAGAGAGTATTAAGTGCCTTCAGGGTTGCTTTGAATGTACTTTGTGACCCACAAAAATGTATAAAATATATCCTAATAACAAACCATGTCTATAAAAGAAATTTAAACAACTATTAATTAAGAAGAAAAAAGCTTTCAAAGAGAAATCAAAAAGTCAAACTAAAGTAGATAAGGCCTTAATCAAAAAAAATGAGGCTAAACTGTAACAAGGAAATTCTAAACAGGTCTGGGAGGGAATCAGGACGATGATTGATATCCCACATAAGAGTATAGAGAAGAAAATTCGTTCGGACCGCTCTGTCACTGAATCATCTGAAGAGGTTTCTCGTTCAGTGAAACAAACAGACCGTATATCAAGAGAACAAATAGCGCTGTTGTTGAGTTGATTCACTAGTTTGAGCTACGCTGCACAGCCAAGTGTCAATCATTTGACAGTGTTAGTGAGTAGCCAGTACGGTTTTATCTGTGCTTACCAAGTCAGTCTCACTGTCAGAATATCTTCATTTAAGATCCTATAATATCCTATAATAATATCCTATAATAATATGATAATTATAAATAAAACAATTCTTACCAATAACTTTAAGCTTGTATAATTCATATATTTGCATAATTCAAATATTTGCACAAATCTGTAAATTATTAAGTTTTTACTTATGGTCTTATATCTGCATACTGTTGGGTTTCACATTTCCAAGTAAATACAATACTTTTAAGGTGTATTTTAGCTCATTTATTGAAAGTGTAATGCGTCACCACAACCCTCCACTTTTCGGTTTGATGATCCAGCCCTCAAATTAAGCTAATTGAATAGTCCTGCAGTAAACAAATAATGAGCAGAGGGTTCTGGGAAATGTAGTCTAGGATTAACAGAGTCTACAGAGACAATAATGGACGAGGGTGCCATCTGCTGGTACATAATGGCATCTGCAGCTGACAGGTAAAACATAGCCCTTCCTCAAGGGGCAGCTTCCAGATGCTCCAACACAAAAGAACTGGTGGGAAGCAGAGCAGAGGTGGAGCCGGCGGCAGGAAGGTGGGCCAGGACCATGGAGCAGAAACAGATGCAGGAGGAGAAGCTGGACCAAGAGCCAGAGACCAGCAAGCCGGATGTGAGGAGATCATACAGCCAGGGATTACCAAGGATGAAGCCTGCTGGACAGAAGGTCTCCAGGGTGGAGCAGATGAACACCAGAGCCAAATAGATGGGACCAGAAACCCCCAAAGCAGATCAGCAGCAAACCAGTGATACAGACTTGACTTCCACATTAGTGAGTGGAGTGGCACAGTTAACTAACGTAGACACAAGGCAGTATTCAGAAGGAAGTACAAGATCTGAACTGACCTCATGAGTAGGCTTGGCATCAGGTTCGTAGGCTGGCGTATGAACAGAGTGCACAGGCTCATTGACAGGAACAGACTCATAGACTAGAACAGTTTCAGACTTAGGCTCAGGATCAGACTCAGGAACAGATCTGCAAGCTAGGTCTGGGTCAGGAACAGACTTAGGAACAGGAAAAAGCTCTGAATTGTGCACAGCAGTCTTATTCAAAGCCATTTCAACAAATGTCGACCAAACACACCATAGCACCACTGCCATCATTGAAAGCACCAAGGAAGGCCAGATGAATTCGGGAACCAGAGAAATGTCAGCAGAAATACTAGATGATAGCGGCTTAGGAAAGCCGGCTTCTCTGACCATTCTCAGAAGGGCTTGACATTAACACCCGCCAACCCTCTAAATGTGGGTGGATTTCAGCTGTGGCGGGTCAGACAGACACTCCCACTAGCCACTTTGGCGGGTTGAATATAATTTCAGCTTAATCAAAGGTAGCCAAGCTCATCGTAGCACAAAATTACAATCCAATCACAATTCGTTATCGATTAACTTGCAGTTAGTGAAGGTGGGATAGGTGAAATCGCGCAGAATGACACACAACAGAAGCGCTCTCTCTCTCACTGTCGTGTGCGATCAGATCTGTTTGTGCCTGAATATTCAAATACACACACACAGATGTCAAAATGTGTGGAGTATCTTGCGTGAATACCATGGGCGAATTGGCCATCTGGCAATTCTAGCAAATGCCAGAGGGGCCGGACCATTTTTTTTAATGTGGGCCGGTCAGTTTTATTATATATATATATATATATATATAAATAAATAGTTTTTACTGGACGACAGCGCATTTCACTCTGGTTATAATAATATTAATAATAATAAATATTAGGAAATGGCAGGCCCAGTTTACAACGGCCGGCCCGGTCCCGAGATGGGCCGACCGCCCCGCCCCCTTTAGTTACTGTTGCTATGTGTATCCAACAAGCCATGGCGCTCTCAGGGCACACATCAACTCTGTCAGAGTGAAAAATACATTGAGGCCAAGAGGACACTAACAATGCGTCGACAGACAAGAGAAATTTAAACCATAAATACCGTTTTGTGGCACTTTAATGTGTCTTGACAGATTGCTGTTGTACCTCAGTTCAAGCAGCCCGTGACACTACACACCATTTTTCAAATTCAAGTCCACGACATTAATCTAACTGCTTTGGCAGACATAAATGTGGATACAGCGTTATGATTGGTTAGATCGCCTGTCAATCAAACTCAGTCAAAATCAAGCATGTCATCAGAGAGAGAGCGCAACACAAGCAAACAAAAATAACTCAAAAACAAAAAAGAAAGGAAAAAAAAAACAAACACTTTCCTGTGTCCAGTCTGTGATCTCAGTATCATATTCATGCAGTCCACTGTGTGCCAATATCAGGTCACTATCATTCTCAAATCTGTGAAAAACCTTCTGTGAGCATGCTGATAACAGGATCATATCATTTATTGTATTAACGTTAATGTCCACTCTTAACAGAAAACATGATTTTTGTGATCTCATGCATGCACGTATTATTGCACATCATGTGAAGAAAATTTTGTATAGGCCTATTATATTTTTTAATTAAAATACCGGTCAAAAATTGGACAAAAGATTTTAATTTTTTTACAGAAGTAAATCCTTATATAATTATTCCTCACTGTGTCTCAAAACAATGAAAACACTCTCTGTTGCATGTATCACCTCAGAATTTGCATCTGAATAGCGCACGCTCTGTGGGCGTGGCCACATTAGTGGATAATGAGCTAGTCTTGCATAGCTAGAGCTTCAGACTGACGCAGTGGTGTAGTCTACATGATACGCAGGTATACGCCATATACCCACTAGGAAAGGTGAAGGACTTACGTATACCCACTTAAAAAGTGTGAGGATACGTAACCATCCGATAAATCACAATAAGATTTGTGGTTTGTTGCTTTTGACATGAAACAAAGTCTCATATTTCAAATTCTGGCCATTTTACTACGAAATAAAAGAAACATAAATACCGTTATGGCGTTCTTTAATGTGTCATGCCGCTGTATCGCCTCATCAGTTCAAGAGAAGCGGCAACGTGAAGCGCACATGAACTGATCCTCTCATCTGCTTTAAAACCAGTCACACAGCAAAATAAACAAGAATGAACATCTGAAGGTATGTTAAAATTTACAATACAACTTAATGAAATCCGTATCATGTCTCGTGTAATCGCATAATCAGTGTTTCAACCTCGGAAAGACAATAAAAAAAACAGCTTGTAAACAATGTCACTTAACGTCACATTTAGGCTAACGTTACCTCAGTACAAACATATTCAGTGAACAAACTCGTTAGTCAGCAAGAAAAATGAACTCTAGAGAGGATCATTTAGCTAAATATATGCACCATATTACATATTAATTATAATTTGTAATGCTCTTCAGTAGCCTATAGGCTAATGAATGTTTGAATAAATCCAAGTTGACAGCCACCATTTAAATGTTTATATTTCAAAAAACGAATTGGAGTAGAAATAATTTTAGAGTTAGTAGGCCTATTATAACTTTATTATTACAAAAATTTCCTTAAATGTAGTTTAAGTTTGTATACATATCAGTTCATTTATCCTTCAATATTTAGGGCCCAAGCCACTCAGGCACAGGGCCCTTTTGTTTTTCTAAGGAGAATTATTTTTTTTTCCATCATCCGGGGATTTTTAGGGGCCTTAATGTGCTCAAAAACTCTTGAAAATTGGCACACACATTGGAATCCTTCTAGGCGATTAGTCCGATCGCCACCAAACTCAGTCAGAATGAAGTCAAGACATTGAAGATGTAAAATTGCGAGTGGATTTTTGATATCTCGAACGGTTTGGTCGTGGCGAGGCAACGAATTTATGGCGAGAAAAGGGAAAGAGGAAATGTGTTATAATGTCTGCATACATTGATTGATGTTTATGAAACTTCAGCTGTGTGCTCGTTGTAGGAGTCTGATCACATGGATGTGACTATTGTGAGTCAAAGTTATAGCGCCACCAACTGGCAGCAGGAAGTGTGTTACTTTCAAAATGCTTTAAGGTCACCCTCTAATTTTTACCCAATTTTCAGACTTTATTAGAATAATATCAAGACATAATGAATGAAGACCTGTAAAAACATTTTTAATATTTTTCAAACACTGTTGCCATAGCAACAGATCAAACTTCAGTATTTGTTTTGGATGGGTTTGAGACACTTAGCATGCTTCAAATTGCATGAAACTCGACTGATATGTCAGGATTATGATCCAATAGACATGGGCAAAGCCTCAGAAACGGGCAGGAAGGAGGCCTCTATAGCACCACCTTTTGAAAAAAGTCGGGGGTTAGTTTAACCTACAGTCACCAAACTCGGCACACTTATTGTTCTCATTAGCTCTGACCAACAGGAAGTCCGATTTTGGTTTAAATGTGGATTTTTTCACCCTCTCTCTCCCTCTCTGTGGTACCCCCCTCCCTCCTCATTCCCTCAGTCTGACTCTTTCTGTGTGTGTGTGTGTGTGTGTGTGTGTGTGTGTGTGTGTGTGTGTGTGTGGGTGGGGGGGGGGGGGTCTCTGTCTGTGTCTCTCTCTGTACTTGTTTTGACTATACTTTGACCAAATGTCCTCACTTATTTTGTGGAATACTTTCACAACCCACTAGTGAGGACATTTGACTGGTCCTCACTATTTTAGAAGGCTTATAAATCAGCCAAAATATGTTTTTATTTCATTCTAGTGATGGTCACATGTTTCTGTGATGGGTAGATTTAGGAGTAGGGGTTGGGTTAGGTGATAGAAAATATCATTGACCCGATTTAAAATCAATGGAAGTCTATGCAATGTCCTCACTAAGACAGAAATACAAACCTGTGTGTGCATGTGTGTGCTTGTTTTTGTGACATAGGTATTACAAAAAGAGGTGACTTATGAGGACATTACCCCATGTCTCCACTTTTCAAAAGGCTTATAAATCATACAGAATGAGTTTTTGTGAGAAAGTAAAAGTGAAAGGTTTAGGGGTAGGGGTAGTGTAGGGGGAGAGAAAATACGGTTTGTACAGTATAAAAACCATTATGCCTATGGAATGACCCCACATTTCACAAAAATGAACATATGTGTGTGTGTGTGTGTGTGTGTGTGTGTGTGTGTGTGTGTGTGTGTGTGTGTGTGTGTGTGTGTGTGTGTGTGTGTGTGTGTGTGTGTGTTTACCCATTTTTTGATGAACTTATAGAAATATTGAACTGCAAATGATAACTTCAAATTCATTTGAAATTGAACCATGACATTATATCACTATTTAGACAGGACTACTTTTCAAATGTCATTTGAGTTACAATTATTATACTAATTATTATACTTATACTTAATACCTGTGATTTCATGTTCTGATTCATACAAGTCTTAAATCTTTGTTTTGTTTTGTTTTGTTTTGTTTTTTTACAAAGGAAAGTGTGTGTTTTCTCGACATGGGTGTTATAGAAAGTCATCTGCTGTGTTTGCAAACGTCATGTACAACGCGTGTCTTTAAATTAATTATTTATTTATTTAAATTTATTAAAAATCACTATTTAAGCTTAGTTAAACCATTCTGGAAACAAGTTGTAGATGTCGTAAGTTGCTGGTATGGCTCCACAATACCTCTGACACCTCAACTTTGTTTACTGGGTGACAAGTCTCAATTACCAAATGTTTCTAAGTGTGTACTTTCTGTTATAATGGTATGTATCACAGTAGCTAGCAGGATTATTCTGAGACACTGGAAGACAGTGAAAGCCCCAGAACTGAAAGATTGGGCCAGTGCAATGATAGAAATTGCTTCTTATGAATCTATGCTCAATAGAATAAATGGTGTCAAAGAGGATGGGTTGTCGCCTTGGGAAGAGTTCTGGACATATATTACAGTAACAACTCAGAATGAATAGATTGACACTTGTTGAAATGTCTTGTATTGTACTTTTTTTTTTTTTTTTTGTTCCAACTGTGCCTGTAGAAATCTGGAACCCTGTATCATTATTATTATTTTTGTGATGTTGTACTTTTGTTACCTTTTCACCTTCCAAAAGCAATAAAAACTTGAATTTGAAAAAAAAATCACTATTTAAGTAAATTTCACTTCATTTTATAAACGTGGCTGTTTAAAATAAACTTGCATAAGTGAGCAGAAATATTTAGACATGTACTTTACTATTACCTGAGACTGACATTAAAATCGTCTTTGCAGGTTCTGTGATTTGGCTTTATTTATTAATTTTATAATTTTGTTTTTTATACCACACATATTAAAATTAAATGAAAGCATGCTTTTGGTGCATAAGATTGGTGCACAAATGATAGCTCAGGGAGGTCTAAAAACACATGAAGAGAAGTGTTAGGATTATACAACATCAGCAATCATAGACATTTGCATTAGACTGGATTAGATTTCTCAGAGCACTGTGGAGTTTGAGCAAATAACAGTATGTAATTTGCTCTGGAATTTTTATAGAGGTTTTCTGAGAAAAACATAGACATGACAGATTAGGATGATATTCTGCAACAAAACCACAACAGCAACAAAACCACAACAGCCACATCCATAAGATTTTGATGAATTTAGATGAATTTCATGTCATAGAATGTCATAGGTTAATTCCAAATAAGTGACCAATGACATTCTATGACATGAAATTCATCTAAATTCATCAAAATCTTATGGATGTGGCTGTTGTGGTTTGTGATCATATGGGCACCAGCTGCTACAGTAAATGTGGTGTATTCAAATTACTTTGACATAGTCCTTTCATGTTTACCCCTTTAAATGCCTATTGCCCACTCTGCACAGTTGCCCTGAAGCCACCGAGTTGGCGGTGCCACTGGACTTGGGCCCGCCATCGCTGCTTGCAGCTATATTATCAATGGATTCCATTTATATTATACAGCAATGAGAGATTTGTTTTCTTGACAAAATTTGCCATGAACTGATATACAGTATATCGAAAATAACTGATATTGAATCGAATTTCAAGTTAGTGAATTAAAATGCATAACTATGATGACAGTCTGGCAGGAAATGGTGTAAAAACAGAAAACAAAGTCGAAACAGGGTGTTATTGTGACATACTGATAAGCCTCATTTTTCCATTATTGTTACACTCTAAAATACGTTGGGTTAAAAACAACCCAAGTTGGTTTGAAAATGGACAAACCTAGCGATTGGTTTGTTTTAACCCAGTAGTTAAATGTTTGACCAACGTGCTGGGTAGTTTTATTTAACTCAACTATTGTTTAAAAATGACGATATGTCTGGCTTAAAATGAACCCAAAATAGATTGGAAAATTAAAAATCAGACACATGATTACTAGAGGCAACAATAATAATCAAAAGGTGATCATTTATTAATAAACAGTTTAATAAATGTTTATTGTTTAATTATCATATTTAATAATAAGAGATGTTCATTTCCAACATATTTTGGGTTCATTTTAAGCAAGCAACACAGCAATTTTAACACAATAGTTGGGTTAAATAAAACTACACAGGTTCGGCAAACATTTAACCCAACCACTGGGTTAAAACAACCCAATTGCTGGGTTTGTCCATTTTCAATCCAACTCGGTTGTTTTTAGTCCAGTCTCTTCAGCTGAATGTCATTGGCTGTTAAAATCTTGTGTTTCCCAGATTTAAGTTTTTACTGATTTTGTTGATTTTATTTTCTGAGATCTCTTGCTAGGTTTCAAGTACAACCAACCTCTGTTTTCTTTTCCCTGGAGATAAAGCATCTATGTTTTATTCTGGATTCATGACTGATCTAAACTCAACATTTGCATTGGCTTAGGAATTATAAAAACACATGGTTTCAAATCATGTGTTTCACAGTTTGTTTTGTTCCACGTCAGGTTTAGGGGCATGAAAATGAAAGTCAACAACAATAACAGACCGGCGCGCAGGGCTTGACATTAACTTTTTCGTTCACCAGCCGCTGTGGCTAGTGGTTTTCCAAAGTTACTAGCCACTCAGCATTTTCACTTTCACTGTTGGGAAATTACATTTTATATGATTAAAGTTGACTTTGGCATGCTTAAATTACTACTAAATTATTGCAATATTTATTAGGTGGGTAGAGGAATATATAATTAATGTCTTTGTTAAGGTGTCGTTTGTACCTGTGTTTAGGCGTTTTTTATAGGCCTATAAAACATATCATTTGACAGTGGTGGTGAGTAGCCATGAATGGTTTTACCTGTGGTTACCAAGTCTCACTGTGAGAATATTTTCATTTAAGCCTAATAATTAATAAAAAAATTTTTACCAAAAACTGTGAACTGTGATTTTACTGTCAGATCAAGTCTGAATTCAGCTCTAAACTCAGTTATTATGGACTGATTCAATAAAATAACATAAATATGAAGCTCAGATACTCAACAGCATTAGTTTTATTGTGACATTAAACATTTAAAGTGTCTTTTTAGTTATTGATCCATATATAAATCTATTTCTCTTTTCATTCATCATCTTTTGTCTTTGTGCTGCTGCAGAATATTATTCACGTCACATTTAAATGAATGAAAGTATTTCAGTGAAGCTTCATCAAACCAACATCAAGTGATTTTAAAGCTTTAATATGTGAAAAACTCTGTTCTTCAGGAATGTTTGGTGAAGTGAAGAAAGTGAAGGAGGGAGATTCAGTCACTCTAAACTCTTCTCTTACTGAAATGAAGGATGATGATGTGATTCATTGGAAGTTTGAAAACACTTTAATAGCTGAAATCAATGTAACGGCCGACAGAATCACTGTATATGATGATGTTCCTGATGGGATATTCAGAGACAGACTGAAGCTGGACAATCAAACTGGATCTCTGACCATCACAAACACCACAACTGAACATGCTGGACGTTATATACTAGAGATCAACAATATGAGTGATTATTTCCGTCTCATTGTCATTGGTGAGTTAAATATCAGTTTCTCTTGTTTTATGTTTTAATCAGCACAAATATACAATTAATAATCCAAACTCAATTTTTTCAAATTTAAGTTTCAAACTATTAATCTGTGTTGAACCTGTTTGTGTTTGTTCTCCATGTGTGTGTTTGTAGCGACTGTTAAATTATCATTTATAGAGGGAGATTCAGTCACTTTAAACTCTGATCTTACTGAAATGAAGGACGATGATCGGATTCTGTGGAGGTTTGGAAAAACTTTAATAGCTGTAATCATTAAACGGGTTGACAGATTCCCTGTATATGATGATGTTCTTGATGGGAGATTCAGAGACAGACTGAAGCTGGACAATCAAACTGGATCTCTGACCATCACAAACACCACAACTGAACATGCTGGACGTTATATACTAGAGATCAACAATATGAGTGATTATTTCCGTCTCATTGTCATTGGTGAGTTAAATATCAGTTTCTCTTGTTTTATGTTTTAATCAGCACAAATATACAATTAATAATCCAAACTCAATTTTTTCAAATTTAAGTTTCAAACTATTAATCTGTGTTGAACCTGTTTGTGTTTGTTCTCCATGTGTGTGTTTGTAGCGACTGTTAAATTATCATTTATAGAGGGAGATTCAGTCACTTTAAACTCTGATCTTACTGAAATGAAGGACGATGATCGGATTCTGTGGAGGTTTGGAAAAACTTTAATAGCTGTAATCATTAAACGGGTCGACAGATTCCCTGTATATGATGATGTTCTTGATGGGAGATTCAGAGACAGACTGAAGCTGGACAATCAAACTGGATCTCTGACCATCACAAACATCACAATGAAACATGCTGGATATTATGAACTACAGACCAACAATAAGAGAGTTCATTTCTATCTCGCTGTCATTGGTGAGTTAAAAAATGTTTTCACCTGTTTTTAATGACAAAATTTCAATTAATTCATACACAATTTTGTTTCTTTTTGCTGTTTTATGATATTGTTTATTTCAAATTTAAATGTTAAACTATTTAATTTAATAAACCATTATAATCTGTTTATCTGTGACAAACCCTGTTTCAGTGTCAGTGACGGAGGGAGATTCATTCACTCTAAACCCTGATCTTACTGAAATGAAGGATGATGATATGATTCATTGGAGGTTTGGAGACACTTTAATAGCTGAAATCAATAAACGGGACGACAGATTCACTGTAGATGATGATGTTCTTGATGGGAGATTCAGAGACAGACTGAAGCTGGACAATCAAACTGGATCTCTGACCATCACAAACACCACAACTGAACATGCTGGAGAATATGTATGTGTCCATTTCAGCAGTTTTTTGGTTATTCGTCTCATTGTCTATGGTGAGTTAAATATCAGTTTCACATGTTTTATTTATTACAGCTAGATCTAAAGAAGTATCTTATCATGACTAATGAGTTCAAATGACTAATTCTCTCACTTTCACATGAACAGCAGGTTTATATTTAACTTTCTATTCAAATAATTTTAAATGCTCTACTTTTGATCATCTTGGTTCCTCTGGATGTTTCTTGAATCTCTTCATTCATCCTCATTTCTCTTTATTCTCTCATGTTTTCAGCTCGTCTGCCTGTTCCTGTCATCAGCAGTAAACTCTTCACAATGTTCTTCATCATCATCATCATCATCATGTTCATTGGTGTGTTCAGTGGTGAATGTGAGTCATGTGACTCTCTCCTGGTACAAAGGAAACAGTTCATTGTCCAGCATCAGTGCGTCTGATCTCAGCATCAGTCTCTCTCTACCTCTGGAGGTGGAATATCAGGATAAAAACACCTACAGCTGTGTGCTGAACAATCCCATCAGCCACCAGACTCAACATCTGCACATCACTCAACTCTGTCACACATGTTCAGGTACGGCAGCGCTGATGATATTAGCGTTTATTGACTGAGCTGATCTCACTTTGATGTTTTTATTCCTCAGTCCACTGTTGTGGTCCTACTGAAGCTGTGATCCGATTGGTCCTCTCTGCTCTGGTGGGCGTGGCTACTGTCATTCTTGTGGTTTATCACATCAGATCCAGAAGAGCTGAAGGAGATCAAGCACATATTCACACATCAGGTACATGATTGATGATGGCTGATTCAGCATATATTAATATTGGTGAGATTGATTCATTTATGGCTTTACATGTTCATCTTTTTCAGGAAGTGCTTAAATCTGAAGCAGAACGCTGAACTTTAAAGATTCTTCAAGTGTGTTTTTGTCATAATAAATACTGATGATTATTTGAGCTTCTCTTTCAGTGTCAGATTTGTAAAACTCTTATTTGTAAGGCTTTATTGTTTATATTTCTCTCAGAGACACACAGATCTCACTTTACTACTACTGCTGTATATTTGTCATGTGTATTTTACACTGTTGTTGAGGATCAAATTAAAATAGCATCTTTTTAATGTGTCTGACGGAGTTGACACAAATTCAGTTCTGAAGTGAATAAATGTACATTTTTAGAAGAAAACATTTTCAGAAAAACCTGTTCCCTTACATGTTCATTAGCTGAGACCTTTGTCTACAAATATATCAGTTTATAATAATGTGTTGTTCAATAATAAAAACTATCTTTTAAAACATGACTAACTTTTTTGTCTCTTATCTCAAGAATCAGTGAGATATCTATATCTATATCTATATCTATATCTATATCTATATCTATACATCATAAGACTGTGCCGCTCCTGCCTCTGTTGTGATTCAGCTGAACAAAAGTTTGTAATTTTAGGTGTTTTAAAGTATTTAACATCCAGACAATTGTATAGTTTTTAAGTGTAAATGTTGAACTGATGACTTTTTATTGAAAGTAACATTTTAACGATTTATCTAAAGTTAATACTCATCCTGGATTTAGATCCAGCTGCTCAACCTTTATGATTTTGAAAGACTTTATCATAATTTATGATAATTTATGCTGTATTAATATCCCTAGGGAAGTTATCAGATTCATGATTGGGATAACTGATGGTATCTAGATACTCTGAGCTTTTTTATTTAATAGTAGAAGAGATTATTTGGACCAATTGATCCTGAATCCAGACAACAGTTCCCAAAACAGTTAAATGTTTCTAGTATGTTTTGGATTGTGCCGATATCTGAAAAATACAGTAAAATATCATCTGTGTAGAGTGTCACAGACACATCAGGCTCCACCTCCCTGCAATACCCACACACTCAATCACCGGAGTTCTAATCACCGCCACCTGCACGTCATTATCCCCGCAATCACCAGCACTATATCTGACACACTCACACACACAGTCTTTGTCCGGTCTCGTACGTATCACAGACTCATGTATACTTACCTCAAGGACTCTAACCAGCTACTTACCTGCTACCAGCGTCTCCAGTGTCTCCAGTCTTCCTCCTGTGTGCTTCTCTCTGTGTGTGAGTGTTCCCCGTCTGCCGTCTTCAGTGTCATCTTCCACGAACTCCATCTACAAGCAACAAAGGACAGTATCATTTCCCTATCATCTCATCAAACTCTCTATTTACCATTTACTCACCTGCTCACTGCTGATATCAATAAAACTACCATACTTGCTTTTATATCTGCCTCCGTGCCGTCTGTATTGTAACAGAAGACCGGACCTTACCAAACGACAGGATATCAGCATGAGCCAACCAGACCCACTCCAGGAGCTCGTAGACGCGCTGCGCCGAGCACTCACTCCACCACAACCACCGTCACGTTACCAGCACCTGTCGCCGCTTCCTCGTTCACTTCTTCACTCCACTCTCCAACCATGCACGCCAGTCCCATGGCCAGGCCGGCGCCCTACTCAGGATCGGCGGAGGATTGCAGCGGATTCCTCCTGCAATGTGAGCTGGTCCTGGAGATGCAATCGCAACTCTACCCCACCGACACCACTAAAATCGCCTTCGTAATCTCACAGCTGCAAGGCAAAGCTCTTCGTTGGGCGGACGCTCTCTGGATCCAGAAAGGCCCCGTGGTGAAATCCTATTCAGCCTTCGTCTCTCATTTCCGCAAAGTCTTTGGAAAACCCCTTTCGGATTCATCAGTCGGTGAGAAACTCTATAATTTGAAGCAAGGGTCTAACTCTGTCAGTGATTATGCCTTGCAGTTCCGTACCCTGGCTTCCAGCAGCGGATGGAATGAACAAGCCCTCATCACTTCTTTCCGCCAGGGGTTGGAACCGAAGTTGCGATTGCATCTCGCTGCATACGAGGACAACATCGGCCTCGAACGCTTCATCCAACTCGCCATCCGCGTAGGCACTCGTATGCAGTCGTGCCTCGAAGAACACCAGGGCCAGCCACTTCCTCAACACCTCCTCCGTCGGTCCGAACCCGTCAGCTCCCCAGAACCAGCCAGCGAACCCATGCAGATTGAATATTCTCGTCTCTCCTCCACCGAACGACAACGACGGCTGGCCCTGAATCTATGCCTCTACGGTGGTTCTCCTGGGCATGTGCTCTCTGCATGCCCAATCCACCCACCAAGACCTCTGGTGAGTGCCATCATTCCCTCCATAAAAAAGATGAAACCACTCACCACTGTTGTAAACCTTACTGCTGTAAATGTATCTGTTCCAGTTGTTGCGCTCCTTGATTCAGGGTCAGCCGGGAACTTCATCTCCGGTGCCCTCTGTCGTCAACTCAAGCTCAAAACCTCGCCTTCGCCTAACATCTATCAAGTCCATTCCATCACCGGAAAGCCCCTGAGCCACAAGAAGATCAGTCGTTGTGCTGGACCGCTGCAGCTCCGTGTAGGAATTCTCCACGTCGAGGACATCCACCTGCTGGTTCTGGAGGAATCCACCGCTGACGTGGTTCTAGGGCGCCCGTGGCTCGAACAACACAGCCCAACCATCTCCTGGCGCACGGGCAAGATCCTGAAGTGGGGCGAACACTGTTTCTCCAACTGCTTCTCCGGGTTACCTGTTCCTCCATCTCCACGTCCAAAAGAAATCACTGTCTGCACTACCTCCATCGAGAGCCCCATCGAGAAACGATCCGTCGACATCCCATCCTGTTACGCCCCCTTCAGCGACGTCTTCTGCCCGCAACAAGCCTCCAAACTACCTCCACACTGGCCATGGGACTGTGCCATCGATCTGCTACTGGGTGAGCCAGTGCCACGGGGAAGGATCTACCCCCTTTCAGTGCCGGAGGAGAAGGCCATGGAGGACTATATTGAAGAGGCCCTTAAGCAAGGATACATCCGTCCGTCAACTTCCCCTGCTGCTTCCAGCTTCTTCTTCGTGGCCAAAAAGGACGGAGGCTTGCGGCCCTGTATAGATTACCGGTCTCTCAACAAGATTACTATCAAGTTCCGTTATCCACTTCCCCTCATCCCAGCGGCCCTGGAACATCTCCATGGTGCCACTGTGTTCACCAAGCTGGACCTCCGCAGCGCGTATAACCTCATCCGGATACGCGAGGGGGACAGGTGGAAGACTGCCTTTGTCACGCCCACCGGCCATTACGAATATTTGGTCATGCCCTATGAACTAGTCAACGCCCCCTCCGTATTCCAGGACTTTATACATGAGGTGCTCCGGGAGTTTCTCCACAAGTTCGTGTTGGTGTATATCGACGACATTCTCATTTACTCCCGGAGCATGGCCGAACATCGCCACCACGTTGTGGAGGTCCTCAAGCGCTTACGGTAATTCCAGTTGTTTCTCAAGGTGGAAAAATGCTCCTTCCACCAGTCATCCGTCCACTTCTTGGGATACTTCATTGATCACAGTGGCATCCGGATGGACGAGGGGAAGGTAGATGCCATCAGGTCCTGGCCCACTCCTACAACCATAAAAGAACTCCAACGCTTCCTAGGCTTCTCCAATTTCTACCGCCGTTTCATCAAAGGCTACAGTTCCATCGTCTGTCCACTTACCAACCTCCTTCGACATCAGCCCAAGTCTCTGTCCTGGTCCGAAGATGCCACAAGAGCCTTTGAAGCCCTCAAGAACGCCTTCACCACCGCTCCCCTCCTCGTCCACCCTGACCCTGACCTGCCTTTCGTCGTGGAGGTGGACGCATCCACCACAGGTGTGGGAGCGGTCCTCTCCCAGCAGCAGGGGCAGCCAAGTAGACTCCATCCATGCGCCTTCTTCTCCCGCAAGCTCAACCGGGTGGAGGTCAACTATGACATCGGTGACCTTGAGCTCCTGACCGTCAAGCTCGCGTTGGAGGAATGGAGGCATTGGCTGGAGGGAGCCAAACACCCATTTCAAGTGCTGACCGACCATAAGAACTTGGAGTATCTCAAAGCTGCAAAAAGATTAAACCCTCGTCAAGCTCGCTGGGCCATGTTCTTCTCAAGATTTGACTTCACTATTTCCTATCGTCCTGGCTCCAAGAATCTCAAGGCTGACGCCTTATCCTGTCTCCATGCTCCTGATGAAAAGATTGAAACTCCAGAAACCGTTCTTCCAGAATCCGTGAGTCCCATCCAGTGGTCTGAAGAGACTCTGCCCTCCTCCAATGCCTCCACCCACACTCCGCCGGGTTGCCCGCAGGGTCTTCAGTACATCACCAGAGCACGACGCACTCCACTTATCCACGTAGCTCACTCATCACTTGGCACTGGTCACCCGGGGGTCAATGAGACCCTCTCGCTGCTGAAAGAGCGCTTCTGGTGGCCCAACTTGGCCAGGGATGTCAGAAGGTACGTACAGGGCTGCAGGGAGTGCGCCATCTCAAAGAGCCCTCGTCATCTGCCGGCCGGCAAGCTCAATCCTCTGCCCGTTCCTGAGCAACCATGGTCACACCTGAGAGTGGATTTCATAACGGATCTCCCACCTTCAGACAGTCACACCTGCATCCTCATGGTAGTGGATCAATTCTCCAAAGCCTGCCAACTAATTCCTCTTCAAGGTCTACCTACCGCTCTTACTACTGCAGAGCTAATGTTCAACCACATCTTCCGTTACTATGGAATCCCCGAGGACATAGTATCTGACAGAGGGCCCCAGTTCATCTCCCGGGTCTGGAAGGCCTTCTTGTCCCTCCTGGGTGTGATCGTAAGTCTATCTTCCGGATACCACCCTCAGACAAACGGGCAGACGGAACGGAAGATCCAAGAGATCGGCCGCTTCCTGCGTACCTTCTGCCATGGCCACCAGGACTCCTGGAACCAGTACCTGGGTTGGGCCGAGTACGCCCAGAACTCCCTCCGTCAGCCTTCCACCGGATTAACACCCTTTCAATGCGTACTCGGTTACCAACCCCCACTGTTCCCCTGGGACGGGGAACCCTCCAACGTTCCAGCTGTCGACTACTGGTTCCGGGAGAGCGAGAGGGTATGGGACTCAGCCCACCATCAGCTGCAGAGGGCCCTGCGCAGACGCAGGATGACAGCCGACCTTCGTCGCTCCAACGCTCCCAACTACCAGCCAGGGCAGAAGGTCTGGCTGTTGACCAGGGACATCAGACTGCGTCTGCCATGCAGAAAGCTGAGTCCCCGCTTCATTGGCCCGTTCACCATCGTCAAGCAGATCAACCCCGTCACGTATCGTCTTCAGCTCCCTCCACAATACAAGATTCATCCCACTTTCCATGTGTCTTTATTAAAACCTCACCACCCTTCTGTCTCTCCTTCCACAGAGCCTGACGTGGCAGCCGCCGAGCCCCCCCTTCCACTTCTTCTGGAGAATGGAGCTGCATAAGAGGTTTGTGAAATTCTGGACTCCTGGCGCCGTGGTGGTCTCCTGGAATACCTCGTAGACTGGGAGGGCTATGGGCCAGAGGGGCGGTCGTGGGTCCCGCGAAACGACATCCTTGATCCCAACCTGCTACAAGCCTTCCACACCAGCCACCCGGACAGACCTGCCCCACGCCCTCGAGGTCGGCCACCATGACGTCGGGGTCCTCGGCCCTCAGGAGCGGGCCGTGGGAGGGGGGGTACTGTCACAGACACATCAGGCTCCACCTCCCTGCAATACCCACGCACTCAATCACCGGAGTTCTAATCACCGCCACCTGCACGTCATTATCCCCGCAATCACCAGCACTATATCTGCCACACTCACACACACAGTCTTTGTCCGGTCTCGTACGTATCACAGACTCATGTATACTTACCTCAAGGACTCTAACCAGCTACGTACCTGCTACCAGCGTCTCCAGTGTCTCCAGTCTTCCTCCTGTGTGCTTCTCTCTGTGTGTGAGTGTTCCCCGTCTGCCGTCTTCAGTGTCATCTTCCACGAACTCCATCTACAAGCAACAAAGGACAGTATCATTTCCCTATCATCTCATCAAACTCTCTATTTACCATTTACTCACCTGCTCACTGCTGATATCAATAAAACAACCATACTTGCTTTTATATCTGCCTCCGTGCCGTCTGTATTGTAACAACATAAAAAACATTTAAAAGAAATGACTCCGGCTCATTTACAAATAAATTACATTACAAATATAATGTACAACTTTTTGCATTTCATTTTTAACTTACATCACAAAAATAAACTGCACAGAAATTAGGCTGTTTCATTGACAAAGTGACATTTAAATAATGTTTATATCTACACATTTTATGTACTGTATTCTGTTCTTGAGAAAACTGGGGGGGAAAAGCAGCCTTTGAAGTGCGACTTCAAGTGCACCCTCTCCGTTTCCCAGTGGAATGAAGCACCCATCTCAAGAAACTTCGCGGTCTACACTATCCCACAGTTCATTGCGCGCAGGTGACGACAGGAGTTCAGGTGTGAATTCACATAAATGTAAGATATGCCCCGTGTTCACCAATATCTAAATCAAACTGTAATATCCATGATGTCCAAAACGTCAGTTTTTCATAAATACAATATTTGTCTCTCAGATGGAGTGCAGTTGAATAAAATCCTAAAGTACTATACTTTAAATTTAGACTTAAATACAGCTTAAATACAGAGTAAATGTATAAATATTAATGTATTTTCACAACGTTTCATTTAACATAAAAAACAAACAAGGTTAACTTGCTAACGATATAAAACTAACATTACATAGTTTAACCATACATATTTTGGTCCAGTGTCCCGTCGTCGCCGGCAGTGAAGCATGTCAAAACCCAATAAAATCATAAAACTTTAAAATGCACACACAAACATCAACTGTCTCTGACTGTCACACAGCTAGCCATGTAACGACGCTCGGCTCATTGTTGCCATGTCTGGGATTGGGATACTTTTACACTTGTGCTGTGATTACGCTACTTTTGGGATGCTTGCGCAGACTTGGCAACCCTCCACTCCAAAACCCCACCCCTTTCATGCACTTTGAATTGCGCGGCCCCTGAACTGGGACACAGCTAAAAGAACCGGTGCAAAGCAGAGTGGAGGTGGGCCAGGACCATGGAGCAGAAACAGATGCTGGAGGAGAAGCAGGACCAAGAGCCAGAGACCAGCAAGCCGGATGTGAGGAGATCATAAAGCCAGGGATTACCAAGGGGAAGCCTGCTGGACAGAAAGCTTCAGGGCGGAGCACGATGGACAGGAGGTCAAGTCACCTTTATTTATATAGCGCTTTTTACAATGCAGATTGTGTCAAAGCAGCTTTACATTGATAACTGGTATATAATTTTGCTCTTAAAGCAACTGATCTTAAAGAAAATGGTGTCAGTATCCATCTTAAGTAAATTCAAAATTGATTCATTCCGATGTAAGAAACAATAATTATTAATTTAGTTAATTCATCTATATCAGCACTGGAGTAAACAGTGATGTCATCATCCAGCTCAGTTCAGTTCACATACAATGGTGTCAGTGCAGATCAAAACACTGCTGAATATCAAATGTCAAGTCAAATGTCAAGTGTCCCCAACTAAGCAAGCCAAAGGCGACAGCGGCAAGGAACCCAAACTCCAACAGGTGACATCAGGTGTTAAAATGGAGAAAAAAACCTTGGGAGAAACCAGGCTTAGTCGGGGGGCCAGTTCTCCTCTGGCGAACAGTGCTTTGTTGCAATCAGGTTGCTATCATAAGTCTGATAGGATCGCAACAATCAAAGTATTTATTTCAGTTCCATCCAGTTGAGGATCATATTCATCACGCCGGTATGGACGGTCTGTTGAGGAACTGTGGCACTAGCTGTCGTGTCGATGAGGCCTTCACAGTGGATGATCCAGTTGACTCGATCTCTGCTGATACTTCAGGGCTGCGTTGTGGTCGTGTCAAGGCGCAGGTCCTCGATCTCACCTGGATACGGCCGGGATCCGGCTGACTACGGTAAACCTTGGGATAAACAGAAAAACTAATATTAGCGTAGATGCCATTCTTCTTTTGATGCAACGAGTACATCTGGTGTTATAGGAAGTGTTCCCAGTTCCGGCTGACCTAATTTATGCAGCCTAATAATCCTTTAACGGATTTGAAAGTATAAATTGATAATGTGTTATGTGTATGCCAGGTTAAAGAGATGCGTTTTTATCCATCATGAAAAAGTCCCAGCAGAGACTGTACTTCCTTCTCCAGCTGAGGAAGTTCAACCTGCCACAGGAGCTGCTGAAACAGTTCTACTCTGCAGTGTTGACAGAACCGGGCTAATATGGTCACACTTCCTGGTTCTGGTAAGAACTCAACACAGGCAAACATTATACATGTGATTTACTGGCTTTTGACTCAAATTAACCATGTGATGTTTTTCTTTTTATTTTATCTGTTCAAACATCAGTGTGTCTGGTTTGATCTGTCGGTGGATAAACAGCTTCTGCTGGATGTTTGTCGTCTCTGTGTGCGTCAGCAGTTTGAGGCTGAAGTATTTCTTCATTTTCTCTCCTGCTAATAAGAAGATCGCAATCTTCCACTCCACACTAAACATCTTTACACTGAAATAAAGTGAATACATCAACAGTCAAATAGGTCAGAGTCACAGGTCAGAGGTCAAATATGATTGACAGCTCACAGCACTAAATAACTCCAGTAGATTCAGATATCTAGTCCAATATTTCACTCTTCTGCTGTTAGTTTTCATTCAGGCCCAGAATTCATTTGAAAATGTAAGAATGTTGATTTTCGTGATGTTAAAGGATTAGTCCACTTTTAAATTAACTTTTGCTGATAATTTACTCACCCCCATGTCATCCAAGATGTTCATGTCTTTCTTTCTTCAGTCGAAAAGAAATGAAGGTTTTTGAGGAAAACATTCCAGGATTTTTCTCCTTATAGTGGACTTCAATGGGCACCAAACGGTTCAAGGTCCAAATGACAGTTTCAGTGCAGCTTCAAAGGGCTTTAAACGATACCAGACGATGAATAAAGGTCTTAGCTAGCGAAACAATCGGTCGTTTAAAAAAAAAAAAAAAAAGTTTAAGTTTTATAAGCACAAATGCTCGCCTTGCTCTGTTCTGCGATGTGCATTCGTGACGTCACGTAATACGCAATTACGTTGAAAAGGTCACGCTTGACGTAGGAGTCAGAGTTTACAAGATGAACGTGCAAATACTAAGCCTGCGTCTCAATGTGCATACTATACATCTTAAATAGTATGTGACATTAGTAATATTCAATACTATTTAGGGTGGATAGTATGCACACTGGGATGCAGAGTAAGTCAAACGCCATTTACAAAAAAAGGTAAAACAACGATGTCGGACAATTTTGAACTTCAAGGAGATGAGATGGAGTTTTTCACCCTGCCTTAACTTTTTGAACCAGAATACACAGAGGAAGAAATTAGGCAGATGGAAGAGACTGCTGCGGCGACACACACCTCTCAAGCATCGGGCAGACGAAGATCTAACGAGACGTGGTGGTGCACATGTGGCAAATGCCAACCATTGCCAACAGAGGAAGAATCTCAATGCTGCCACGACTGGACCATTTCAATCCCGCCATTAGAATCAGTCGGTTAGTCAGCTGGTGAGACCCTGTTTCCATCTCACTGCATTACCGGACAAAATGGATTTCCACCGTTATGAGAAAGTATCCTGCAGCACAGATGGTTAACATAAAAACAGGAAGTCTACTGGACCTTGGAGTGATAAAAAAAAAAATCTTCAGTGCAAAATGAGATGCCAGTAATTCTGACCAAAGTAAGAGTTCTTGAGGTCAGTCCAATGCACTCAATTCAGCTCCACGTCTGGAAGTTACAGAGCAACAGTGTTTTAGAGGTGTTTTTGTTCTCATGGAGAAGGGTATGACAGTCTGATGGCACTGACAACACAGGATGGAAGAACCATTAGTTGTTTTACCTTTTTTATAAATGGTGTTTGACTTAGTATTTGCACGTTCAACTTGTAAACACTGACTCGGTACTTCCGGCTACGTCAAGCGTGAACTTTTCAATGTAATTGCATCACAGAACAGAGCAAGGCGAGCATTTGTGCTTATAAAACTTAAACTTTTTTATTATTTTTTTAAATGACCAATTGTTTCGCTAGATAAGACCCTTATTCATCATCTGGTATCGTCTGGTATCGTTTAAAGCCCTTTGAAGCTGCCCTGAAACTGTCATTTGGACCTTAAACCGTTTGGTGCCCATTGAAGTCCATTATATGGAGAAAAATCCTGGAATGTTTTCATCAAAAACCTTAATTTCTTTTCGACTGAAGAAAGAAAGACATGGACATTTTGGATGACATGGGGTTGAGTAATTTATCAGCAAAAGTTTATTTAAAAGTGAACTAATCCTTTAAAGGAGACGGATGTGTGAGCGGAAACTAACTGAGGGTGGGGAGGATTCACACGCAACCAGATAAATATCACAGTTCAGTGTGTTTCAGATGAATCTGAGGGTTTTCAGACATTTTAAGAGTTACTATCGTGGGCTTTTCAGTGAACCGATGAAGAAAATGTTCCTCAAGTTAGTTTTGCTCTGTTTGTGGCGTCTGGATGGTGAGTTTTAAATGTGTTTTTATGGCTTCAGTTGTGTCTGTTCTGGTACCATGTGATAAATTACTGGTTAAATTAGTTAGAGAAGATTAACATTCACTGTTAGTGTCAGCGACGGTGGCTGTAGTGAAGCGCATGACTCAGGAAATAACTCAAAGAACAGTCTTTAATCTAATAATCCACAAAATACACAGGAAAATCATGAGGAGAAACACAACCACGTAACGTAGACGACACCGGACGATGAACTGAACAGAACTCAGGCTTTAAATAACAGGGACTGTTAAAGATTTGGTATGCAGAGAGTATTAAGTGCCTTCAGGGTTGCTTTGAATGAACTTTGTGGGACTCACAAAAATATATAAAATATATTCTACCAAACCATGTGTATCAAAGAAATTTAAACAACTTTTAATTAGGAAGAAAATAGCTTATTATAATAACGATGTCTTACCTAAAAGAGACATTCAAAGAGAAATCAAAAGTCAAACTAAGGTAGATAAGGCCTTAATAAAAAAAAATGAGGCTAAAATGTCACAAGGAAATTCTAAACAGGTCTGGGAGGGAATCAGGATGATGATTAATATCCCACATAAGAGTATAGAGAAGAAAATTCGTTCGGACCGCTCTGTCACTGAATCATCTGAAGAGGTTTCTCGCTCAGTGAAACAAACAGACCATATATCAAGAGAACAAATAGCGCTGTTGTTGAGTTCAGAATCAGAATCAGAATGAGCTTTATTCGGGACAGGAGCTGCTGAAACAGTTCTACTCTGCAGTGTTGACAGAACCGGGCTAATATGGTCACACTTCCTGGTTCTGGTAAGAACTCAATACAGGCAAACATTATACATGTGATTTACTGGCTTTTGGGTCGAATGAACCATGTGATGATTTTCTCTTTTATTTGATCTGTTCAAACATCAGTGTGTCTGGTTTGATCTGTTGGTGGATAAACAACTTCTGCTGGATGTTTGTCGTCACTGTGTGCGTCAGCAGTTTGTGGCTGAAGTATTTCTTCATTTTCTCTCCTGCTAATAAGAAGATCACAATCTTCCACTCCACAAAAAACATCTTTACACTGAAATAAAGTGAATCCATCAACAGACACATCCAACCAAGCTGTATTCATGTTACCATAACTCTTGAACCGTTTGTACTATCAAAAAAATTCAAAGTGCTCCTGACAGTAGACAACACACGCTTTACGCCAATATATGGCTTATTATGGTAATTGTATGCTTTTCATCAGCAAATGACAGCAGCTTTCAGGGAGAGCGGGAAGGAAGAATTTGAACAGAGAAATACGGAGCGCGGCAGTTTACAGAGTAAACGAACAAAAAAAAAAAATGGCATCGAAATCAGGGTATACAAGAGAGGAGGGGATTGAGTTTATTTTTGATGACACTTGGGAGGAGGCTAAGTGGGACTCTTCAGACCCAGAGTCTGCATATTCAGACTTTTAGGAGGCGTATGCTGCTGGTGTTGATCCAGACGTGGATGCAAACACTCCAGACATTATGAGGAAAAGGTGCATGTCTATTTACCACCCTAAACAGCACATTTCTGTTGTTGAGAGGATGGTTGCCACTAAAGCCAGGGTATCCTTCAAGCAATACATAAAGTGAGGCATACAACTTTTTGTGATGGCTGATGTCAACGGCTACACCATTGACTTCAAAATCTACACCGGGAAGTCAAAATTTTCATCTGTGAAAGGCCTGTGTTTTGATGTTGTCACATCACTGGTAAACCAAGACTACCTGGGGTCAGGTTACGTGGTTTATTGTGACAATTTCTATACAATCCCTCTCCGCTTTCGACACCTGCAGCAGCTGGGATTTGGTTTTGGATTTGGAACTTACCAAGAAGGAAGAGCTGGTGTTCCTTCCACCAAACAAAATGCCCTAAACAAAAGGTCACCAAGAGGCTCCATTCACTGGATCAGAGATGATGACCTTTTGTTTGTAAAGTGGATGGACATAAGGGAGGTCTCCATGTGTACAACTGTCCACACAGTGTACAGGGGGGAGACTGTGCTGAGGTGGCAGACAACAGAGGAGGGGCAAAAACGGAGGGTCCCTGTTCATTACATGGGGGGAGTTGACACCTCTGACCAGATGCTAGGAACAAAATCAGTGCCATCCATCAGAACAAGCCCAGGACATAGCAAAACTTTCAGGAGCTGCTGGCTGCTCAGCTCACAGGTGTTCCTCTGGATGGCAGCCCCAAATAAAGATGCGATCATCTGCCTGTTCCTGTGAGTGGCATTCAGAACCCTTCGAAGAAGGCCAGCATGGGTCAGCGTACAATGTACAAACCCGATTCCAAAAAAGTTGGGACACTGTACAAATTGTGAATAAAAACAGAATGCAATTAAAGCTGCAAGCAGCGATGAAAGGGCCCTCGCACCCGGGCTCACCTCCACCCGTTGGCTTTAGAAAAATAGCGAACAGTGGGTGAAATGCATGTAAGTGAGTAAATACAGCAGAATCACGGCCAAGTCATTTCAAAGTGCAACACTTCCTGCTTTAAACATAACCAAATATTGCGATATAAATGTGTTCAGGCCAGAAATATTATCAAACGTGTTAAGTTTGGAGTAGATCGGACATCGTATGACTGAGTTACAACAACTTCCTGTTTCGTGGCGTTAATAGCATACATTAGCACTTAGCCAAGTGTTGCATGATTTAACGTGTTTCTAGCATGTTTGGTACTTCATGGCATATTGAAATGTGTTTCTGGGAGTGAATTACAGTGTAAAGCATGCCATTTCCTGTTGCCAGCAGGTGGTGCTATGACTGTAACTGAATATTGTTATGGAGATGTCTTTAGGCCAGGACTCTCATCACACATGTGAAGTTTGGGGCATATCACACATAGTGAGTTAAAACAGCTTCCTCTTTCATGGTGAAACATCAGACTTTGTCAGGCCGCCACGGACCCTTCAGTGAAGAGTCAAGATCTTTGATATTTATCTTAAGGTCTTAAGATTAGACTGACAACATATGATATTGATCTGGTTAAATCTCTATGAGGAGTTAATTACGGTGAAAAACATGTAATTTCCTGTTGTCTGCAGGTGGCGCTATAACTGTAACTGATTATTGTCATGTAGACATGTTCAGGCTAGGACTCTAATAAAACGTGCAGTTTGGGGCAGATCTGACATTATATGCCCGAGTTAGAAGAACTTCCTGTTTCATGGCAAAACACCAAACTTTGTCAGCTCGCCACGGACACGCCCTTCTGTGAAAACTCAAGATCTTTGCAATATAACATCACAAAGGCCTTTAGATTAGGTTGACCAAATATGACATTGATCTGATTAAAGCTCTAGGAGGGGTTCGTTAAAGTACAATGTCTGGAAATGGCAAAAAATGGCAAGTTAATTCAAAATATCTGACTTCCTGTTCGGTTTCAGATTTTGTCCAAGAGACTTTTTTGTACATACTAGGCTGTTAAATGTGTGTACCGAATTTCAAAATCTACGTGAAATGTAGCGAGAGGGGCTGTATGTTAGGTGGCACTATTGAGCCATTTTGCCTCGCCTAATGCTGCGACCCAAATAATAATAAATATAGCTGCAAGCAGCGATGGCGGGCCCAAGCCACCCCGGTGGCTTCTAAGGCTTTGCCCATGTCTACTGGATAGAAATTCTGATGTGTGTCGAGTTTCATACAATTTGAAGCATGCTAAGAGTCTCAAAAGCATCCAAAATGGTTTAAAGTTTGATGCATTGCTAAGGCAACAGTGTTTGAGATATCACAATTCTTTTCAAAGAACTACATCTGCCATGTTTTAACATTATTCTGATGAAGTTTGAAGCAAATCGGGTAAAAATAAGAGGGTGATCTCAAAGCATGCTGAAAGTGACAAATTTTCTGCTGCCAGTTGGTGGCGCTATAACTTTGAATCACAATAGTCACATCCATGTGATCAGCCTTGTACAACGAAGACACAGCCAAAGTTTCATCAAAATCAATGAATGTATGCAGAAGTTATAACACTTTGTTTCCCTTTTCTTGATATAAATTCGTTGCCTGGCCACGGCCAAACCGTTTGAGATATCCAAAATCCGTTTGCAGTTAAACAACTTCAATGTATTAGCACCAAGTTAAAAAAAAGGTTGGTGTAAATTGTATAAACCCTGTTGGAGTAGTAGTATAAAATTCATAGCCTGTTTTTTCAAAAAATTAACATTCAAACCAAAATAGCTGACTTCCTGTTGGTCGGAGCTAATGAATGTAAAATAGAAAATTGTCCGGTTTGATGAGAACAATATGTGTACCGAGTTTGGTGACTGTAGGAAAAACTAACCCCCCCACTTTTGTCAAAAGGTGGCGCTACTGAGCCCCTCCACCACGCCCATTTCTATGGCTTTGTCTATGTCTACTGGTTGACAATATTGATGTGTGTGTCGAGTTTCATGCAATTTGAAGCATGTTAAGAGCCTCAAAAACACTCAAGAATATTATTAAAGTTTGACGCATTGCCATGGCAACAATATTTAAAATATCAAAAATCCTGTCACAGGTCTACATTTGCTGTCTATTGACATTACACTGATGAAGTTTGAAGCAAATCAGGTAAAAATAACAGAGTGAACTCAATGCATTTTGAAAGTGACACACTTCTTGCTGCCAGTTGGTGGCGCTATAACTTTGACTCACAATAGTCACATCCATGTGATCAGGCTCCTACAACGAACACACAGCTGAAGTTTCATAAACATCGATCAATGTATGCAGACATTATAACACATTTCCTGTTCCCCTTTTCTTGCCATAAATTCGTTGCCTCGCCATGGCCAAACCGTTCGAGATATCAAAAATCCACTGGCAATACAGCATCATCAATGTCTTGCCTTCATGGTGACCGAATTTGGTGGTGATTGGATTAATCGCCTAGGAAGAGTATATCAAATTCCAGAGCATGCGTTTTTCAAACAACCCGTAATAGCCGACTTCCTGTTGGCGTGGCGTTTAACTTAGAGCATGAAAGTTGTTCGGCCCAATGAGGTCTATATGTGTACCGAGTTTCATACTAATATGTGCAAGTGTGTTTAATATACGGACCAAGTTTTCGGACTTTGTTCAAGGGGGCGCTGTCGAGCCCCCCTACCACGCCCGGTTACCAGCTTCTGCCCAGCCTTGATGGCCACGGATTCCAATGTGTGTGCAAATTTTCAAGAGTTTTTGAGCATGTTAAGGTCCCCAAAAATCCCCGGAAGACGGAAAAAAAAATCCTTAGGGGATCAAGAGGGCTCTTCGCCATTACATTGGCTTGGGCCCTAATAATAAACAGAGCAATTCCAATAGGGTCCTCACACCATCGGTGCTCAGGCCCTAACGATGTGGAAGTTTCAACTTTAAATATTTTATTCAGAACAAAACATAGATGACATATCAAATATTTAAACTGAGAAAATGTATAATTTTAAGGGAAAAATAAGTTGATTTTAAATTTCATGGCAACAACACGTCTCAAAAAAGTTGGGACAAGGCCATGTTTACCACTGTGTGGCATCCTCTCTTCTTTTTATAACAGTCTGCAAACGTCTGGGGACTGAGGAGACAAGTTGCTGAAGTTTAGGAATAGGAATGTTGTCCCATTCTTGTCTAATACAGGCTTCTAGTTGCTCAACTGTCTTAGGTCTTCTTTGTCGCATCTTCCTCTTTATGATGCGCCAAATGTTTTCTATGGGTGAAAGATCTGGACTGCAGGCTGGCCATTTCAGTACCCGGATCCTTCTTCTACGCAGCCATGATGTTGTAATTGATGCAGTATGTGGTCTGGCATTGTCATGTTGGAAAATGCAAGGTCTTCCCTGAAAGAGACAACGTCTGGATGGGGGCATATGTTGTTCTAGAAATTGGATATACCTTTCAGCATTGATGGTGCCTTTCCAGATGTGTAAGCTGCCCATGCCACACGCACTCATGCAACCCCATACCATCAGAGATGCAGGCTTCTGAACTGAGCGCTGATAACAACAAGTCCTTGTCCTCTTTAGTCTGGATGACATGGCGTCCCAGTTTTCCAAAAAGAACTTCAAATTTTGATTCGTCTGACCACAGAACAGTTTTCCACTTTGCCACAGTCCATTTTAAATGAGCCTTGGCCCAGAGAAAACGCCTGCGCTTCTGGATCATGCTTAAATATGGCTTCTTTTTTGACCTATAGAGTTTTAGCCGGCAACGGATTGTGTTCACCGACAATGTTTTCTGGAAGTATTCCTGAGCCCATGTTGTGATTTCCATTACAGTAGCATTCCTGTATGTGATGCAGTGCCGTCTAAGGGCCCGAAGATCACGGGCATCCAGTATGGTTTTCCGGCCTTGACCCTTACGCACAGAGATTGTTCCAGATTCTCTGAATCTTTGGATGATATTATGCACTGTAGATGATGATAACTTCAAACTCTTTGCAATTTTTCTCTGAGAAACTCCTTTCTGATATTGCTCCACTATTTTTTGCCACAGCATTGGAGAATTGGTTATCCTCTGCCCATCTTGACTTCTGAGAGACACTGCCAATCTTCGAGGCTCTTTTTATACCCAATCATGTTGCCAGTTGACCTAATAAGTTGCAAATTGGTCCTCCAGCTGTTCCTTATATGTACATTTAACTTTTCCGGCCTCTTATTGCTACCTGTCCCAACTTTTTTGGAATGTATAGCTCTCATGAAATCCAAAATGAGCCAATATTTGGCATGACATTTCAAAATGTCTCACTTTCAACATTTGATATGTTATCTATATTCTATTGTGATAAAATATTAGTTTATGAGATTTGTAAATTATTGCATTCATTTTTTATTCACAATTTGTAGTGTCTCAACTTTTTTGGAATTGGGTTTGTAAAAAGAACACCCCATGGAAGTGCCAGGAGTGTGATTTGGGCCTAAGCTTGCAATTAGATAGGAACTGCTTCAGAGAGCACCACATTTGAGTGACTGCATTGAATTATCAAAAGAAGTTTCCTGTGTGAAAACTCTGCAACCAAGTGTCACAAAAAAGACTTGTATATATGTATTATAGTTCATTTTTTAAGTTTGAAGTGTTAGATTCTTTCGTTCATGAGTTTTCAGATTTTTTCTAAATAAAAAGCAGTAAAATTAAGATTATTATTAAGTAAGATTATGATCCACAATTAAATGTAAAGATATTTACAAAAAATAATCAATTGCACAAATGAATAGAATGAGATCCACAAATATATGCTAGGAGTTTCACAAAAATTAACTGAATTCACAAATAAATAAAATGAGTTTTGCTAATAAAAAGTGTGTTTACAAATATGTTTTTATGTCACAAGCACAACTGCCTGCATTTATTTGTGAATCCCCACCTGTACAATTGTGAATCTCTTCTTGCGCATTTGTGGATTCTGAAACAATAGCGTCAAGACCTCAGACAAATCCACAAATAGGTTGACTCCACCCACCGACTACTCAAACCAATCAGATAACGGCCACGTGGCGCTGACCAATCACAGCACACTTTCGCTACAACCAATCACGTTTTGTTTTACAATTGGGGCGGGAACAGGTGCTCCATGGGCGCTTGTTTGAATTGAGCAGAAGTGCTGTTTGCATGATAAAAACACTCAGTTTACAAAATGTAACAGATTTTATTGTGATTGATCATTTAATTTCTTTTGGACATATTTTTGTGGGTTTCATTATATGTCTGAATTATCTGTCTGACAAAAAGGGGGTTCTTATTCTGACGGGTATTATGGTCTGAGTGGGGCTGATCACTGCAGTAATGAACAAGAGAACGTGTCGTGCACATTATTACGATTCATCAGAGTTTTCTTACGGATAGTAAGAAACGACGAGTCATTGGCAGTGAATGAATGTCCCGTTTTACAGTAGCTATAATACCACACTTGCACGTATAATACCAAATATGAGCATGAATGAGCATCAGTGATGTACCAGTGGGCTACGAGCTTGTTTAATTTAAACAACTAAAAAATGTCACAAGGAAATTCTAAACAGGTCTGGGAGGGAATCAGGACGATGATTGATATCCCACATAAGAGTATAGAGAAGAAAATTAGCTCAGATCGCTCTGTCACTGAATCATCTGAAGAGGTTTCTCGTTCAGTGAAACAAACAGACCGTATATCAAGAGAACAAATAGCGCTGTTGTTGAGTTGATTCACTAGTTTGAACTACGCTGCACAGAACCTATAATAATATGATAATTATAAATAAAACAATGTTTGTATAATTCATATATTTGTATAATTCAAATAGTTGTACAAAGTTTTTACTTATGGTCTTATATCTGCATACTGTTGGGTTTCACGTTTCCAAGTAAATACAATACTTTAAAGGTATATTTTAGCTCATTTATTGAAAGTGTTATGCGTCACCACAACCCTCCACTTTTCGGTTTGATAATCCGGCCCTCAAATTAAGCTAATTGAATAGTCCTGCAGTAAACTAATAATGAGCAGTGGGTTCTGGGAAATGGAGTCCAGAAATAACAGTCTACAGAGACAATAATGGACGAGGCTGCCATCTGCTGGTACATAATGGCATCCACAGCTGACAGGTAAAACATAGGGGGCAGCTTCCAGATGCTCCAACACAAAAGAACCGGTGGGAAGCAGAGTGGAGGTGGAGCCAGTGACAGGGAAGTGGGCCAGGACCATGGAGCAGAAACAGATGCAGGAGGAGAAGCAGGACCAAGAGCCAGAGATCAGCCAGCCAGATGTGAGGAGATCATAAAGCCAGGGATTACCAAGGCGAAGCCTGCTGGACAGAAGGTCTTCAGGACGGAGCACGATGGACAGGAGGTCTCCAGGGCAAAGCACAATGGATAAAAGGTCTCCAGGGCGGAGCTGATGAACACCAGAGCCAAATAGATGGGACCAGAAACCCTCAAGGCAGATCAGCAGCAAACCAGGGATACAGACTTGCCTTCCACATTAATGACTGGAGTGGCACAGTTAACTAACGTAGACACAAGGCAGTATTCAGAAGGAAGTACAAGATCTGAACTGACCTTATGAGTAGGCTTGGCATCAGGTTCGTAGGCTGGCGTATGAACAGAGTGCACAGGCTCATTGACAGGAACAGACTAATAGACTAGAACAGTTTCAGACTTAGGCTCAGGATCAGACTCAGGAACAGATCTGCAAACTAGGTCTGGGTCAGGAACAGACTTAGGAACAGGAAAAAGCTCTGAATTGTGCACAGCAGTCTTATTCAAAGCCATTTCGACAAATGTCGACCAAACACACCATATCGCCACTGCCATCTTTGAAAGCACCAAGGAAGGCCAGATGAATTCAGGAACTAGAGAAACGTCAGCAGAAATACTAGATGAGTCAGATCTGTTTGCGCCTGAATAGTCAAATACACGCACAGATAGATGTTAAAATGTGTGGAGTGAATACAGTCGGTTATGGCTTAAGTGGATGTAAACAGGTGGGTAATAACTGGATATGTGTCAGTATATTACATCCATGCATTCAGCAGCCCAATTAAATACCTGTCTGTCATTAATGTTAATCAAACAACAAAAGATGTAATGTTAAATAAACCTACTGTATCTGAAAAAAAGAGTTTAGGCTGTTTAGCTGTTAGCTGTTTAATTTACTAATAAATTTGTAGTTTGCTAATTTGTTTCTTTGTTCTTTTTATATAGCCTATCAAAAATAACTTATAAAATGTATCATATTATGGTCATATTGGTAACTTTGGAAAAACATCTAGCCACAGTGGCTGATGAGCAAAAAAGTTGATTTTGAATTTCTAAGACACTTTTTGTTTAGGGAGCCCATATGCAGAGAGGCATGAATCTTCATGAATAATGCTGTGATTCACACCTGAGGAGATTAAGACCCTGCCCCTAATGAGCCGCATAATGAGCCATTCAGTCAGGAATGTGACTGAGTCAACTAAGAAAGAATGCAATGACAAAAGAAATATATCATTTTTTGTTTGTAGCTTATTTAGAATATAGTGAACTATATAAATGAGAGTCAAAGACAGATTTTGACTATCATTCTCAAATCTGTGAGATAAAACCCTCTGTGAACATGCTGATAACAGGATCATATCAACTATTGTATTAACATTAATATAATGTCCACTCTTAACATGATTTTTGTGATCTCATGCATGCACATATTATTGCACATCATGTGAAGAAAATTTTGTATAGGCCTAATCGATTTTTAATTACAGTACTGGTCAAAAGATTGGACAAAAGATTAAATTTTTTTATGAAAGAACTCTTATGCTCATCAAGCCTGCATTTATTTGATAGTAATAATTAATTTATTTGATAGTAATAATTTGTAATAATAAGTTATATGAGTGTTTTCAGTCAGGGTTGCGCCCTAAGCATAGTACGGAGTCTGCCTTACTGTGAACGACTAATGACCTGTTAATGGCTGCTGATGGCGGATCATTATCCATTCTTGTTTTGCTTGATTTGAGTGCAGCTTTTGACACCATTTCACACAATATTCTCTTGCACCATTTGTCCGCCATTGGTATTACTGGTATTCCTCACGCCTGGTTCACTTCATACCTTTCAAACCGTACACAGTTTGTACAACTAAAAAATTTTCAATCCCAACCTTCTTCTGTTAGCTGTGGTGTCCCCCAAGGTTCTGTCCTAGGTCCCCTATTGTTCCTTATTTACCTTCTCCCACTTGGTAATATTTTCTCCAAATATGGTATTAAATTCCACTGTTATGCTGACGATACACAACTTTATGTATCCACAAACCCTGATTCCACTTTTCCACCTGCCTGTCTTACCAACTGCCTTCACGAAATTAAAGTCTGGTTTTCTGCCAACTTTCTCAAACTCAATGGCAGTAAGACTGAAGTACACCTCATTGGCACTAAATCTATTCTCTCTAGGTCTGGCAGTATTTCTTTATCCATTGATGGTTCTTCTGTTTTCCCTTCCCGACAGAATTCTCTCCCAGCCAACATCCATGATTCAGACTCATTATCTAAATTTAAAGTTAAACTTAAGACTCCTTTATTCAGAACAACTTATCCTTTATCATTACTGTTTGCACTCAAGTCTAGCACTTTGGTTTTTTGTTATTCTTATAGCTGTCATGTTTTGTAATTGCTGCCTTTTACTTAAGTTAATGGCATTTGCTGTTATTTATTATTTTAATATTGTTCTTGTTGCTATTTCTTCTTGTTGTAAGATGACCTTGAGTGATTTGAAAGGCACCTAAAATAAAATGCATTATTATTATTATTATTATTTTAGTGAAACTGGTCCCACTTTATATTAAGTGGCCTTAACTACTATGTACTTACATTTAAATTAATAATTTGATACAATGCACTTATTGTGTACATACATGTTTTTACATTGTACTTATATTTAAACACCTGCATGTAATTACATCTGTAATTATTTTCTGTAATTACATTTATAATTACACTGTTGACCCATCCCTTAACCCTTACCCCTACCCTTAAACCTACCCATACCACCAAAGCTTTCCCTAACCTTACCCGTATCCACCTCAATAGCAGCAAAAGTGTTTTGCAATTCAATATGAACCCAATAAGTACATTGTACTTATTTTTTGATGTAAGTACATAGTAGTTAAGGCCACTTAATATAAAGTGGGACCGTGACACTTTATCAAACCAACATCAAGTGATTTTAAAGCTTTAATCTGTGAAAAACTCTGTTCTTCAGGAGTGTTTGGTAAAGTGAAGACAGTGTTTGTGAAGGAGGGAGATTCAGTCACTCTAAACTCTGATCTTACTGAAATGAAGGATGGTGATGAGATTCAGTGGAGGATTGAAAACACTTTAATAGCTGAAATCAATAAACGGGTCGACAGAATCACTGTATATGATGATGTTCTTGATGGGAAATTCAGAGACAGACTGAAACTGGACAATCAAACTGGATCTCTGACCATCACAAACTTCACAATGAAACACGCTAGAGAATATAAACTACGGACCAACCATAAGAGTGCTGATTTCTATATCGCTGTCTATTGTGAGTTAAATATCTTTTTCACATGTTTTATACTTTAATCAGCACAAATATTCAATTATTATAAACTCAATTTTGCTTCTGTTGTTTAATGATGATATTAATTTTAAATTTAAGTTTCAAACTATTTACTTTCATAAATGAGTGTCTTAATCTGTGTTGAACCTGTTTCTGTTTGTTCTCCATGTGTGTGTTTGATGATTCAGTGTCAGTGAAGGAGGGAGATTCATTCACTCTCGACTCTGGTCTTACTGAAATGAAAAATGATGATGTGATTCGGTGGATGTTTGGATTGTTTGAAAACACTTTAATAGCTGAAATCAATAAACGGGTTGACAGCTTCACTGTAGATGATGATGTTCTTTATTGGAGATTCAGAGACAGACTGAAGCTGGACAATCAAACTGGATCTCTGACCATCACAAACTTCACAATGAAACACACTGGACGTTATAAACTAGAGATCAACAATAAGGGAGTTGAATTCTTTCTCGCTGTCATTGGTGAGTTCAAAAGCATTTTCACCTGTTTTTTAATGATAAAGTTTAAATGAATTCATACACCATTTTGTTTCTTTTTGCTGTTTTATGATATTGTTTATTTCAAATGTAAATTTTAAACTATTTAATTTAATAAACCAGTATAATCTGTTTATCTGTGTTTCAGTGTCAGTGATGGAGGGAGATTCAGTCACTCTAAACTCTGATCTTACTGAAATAAAGAATTATGATTGGATTTGGTGGAGTTTTAGAGATTTTGAACACACTTTAATAGCTAAAATCGATAAACGGGACGACATATTCACTGTACGTGATGATGTTCTTGATGGGAGATTCAGAGACAGACTGAAACTGGACAATCAAACTGGATCTCTGACCATCACAAACACCACAATGAAACATGCTGGACATTATAATTTACAGACCAACACTTTCGGCAGGCGTTTTTATTTTATTTGTCTCGTTGTCTATGGTGAGTTAAATATCGGTTTTAACAGAATTGACAGAGGTTTAGATATTGATGTTTTATTGGAAATGTTTGGTCACCATTAGTGTGATCAGTGTTTCATTTAGTTGGGCAGTTTGACTCTTGGCTTTTTGTGTGAGTTTGTGGTCTTTGTAACAGTGTTTACCAAAACACATACTTTGAGTCATTATAGTTTTTTTATCATCATAAACCAGAGTAGTTTACTAACCTTGTTCCTGAACAAAAGTGGTTATTTGTTATTAAAATATTATATTCACCAAAACTTTCTTGCCACAGTCATATTCTGATTTTTTAAAAATATATTATGAGGAAAAATATTTTGACACACACAGATATCAAGAATCAGCATATGAATCTCAACAATGGTGACATCCTTCATGCCGCAATGCATGCTGGGAGCCACCATAGTATACAACTCATGACTCCCAGCATGCATTGTGACATGAAGGATGTCGCCATTGTTGAGATTCATATGCTGATTCTTAATGTCTGTGTCTAAAGATTTATTAAAATATTTTGCACTTTAAAAGTCAAGATTCAGAATGTCTGATCTGTAGCAAGAAATTATTTCTCAGGAGAACTATTAGTAAACTAGATGAAAAAAGTTTGTCAAGACAAACTTTAAGTTGGCTTGAAAAAGCCGGTCCAGAAAGTTTGAAATAGTTTGAAAAGTTTTCAGTTTGACAGTTTTTAGTTTGAACATTTTCATTTTTATTTGAGTAGTTTTGATAGACAGACAGACAGACAGACAGATAGACAGATAGATAGATCTGCAGTTGCTAAGGTATTCTGGGTGGTTGCTAGGGTGTTGCTATGTGGTTGCTAAGATATTATGGGTGGTTGCTAAGCTGTTAGTAGGCAGTTGCTAGGGTACTCAGGGTGGGTGCTAGGATGTTGCCAGGGTGATTTGTGTTGTTGCTAGGCAGTTGCCATGGTGTTCTGGGTGGTTGCTATGATAGATAGATAGATAGATAGATAGATAGATAGATAGATAGATAGATAGATAGATAGATAGATAGATAGATAGATAATTTATGAGTTTAAACAGAATAGAAATAGTTCATAGAATGTCAGCTTCATTGAGTCTAATGGGCTTCCATAGTTTAAATTTGAATTTTGACAGTTTTGAACAGTCTTGGCTCATCTGAACACTCTGTCAATGAAAGTCAATGGGATTTTTCTGAGTTTTAATAGTCATTTTTAGGAAAACCGTAAGTCAGATCAGTTAGAAAAGATATAGCATACTAAGTCAGAACAGTCTGAAGGTCTGACCCAAGTTTGGAGTTTGTAGAGTTAAAGCTCTAAATTTTAGTCTCAGAAGAAAATAGCATAACAGTAAGTTGGCTTTTTCATAAAGCAATTATTTTGCTTTATGATGATGAAAACTATAATGACTCAATCATTTTGTTTCTGGTTTCTTTGCAACAAAATATGTGTTTTGGTAAACACTGTTACAAAGACCACAAACTCACACAAAAAGGCAAGAGTCAAACTACCCAACTAAAGGAAACACGGATCACCATAATGGTGACCAAACATTTCCAATAAAACACCAACATCTAAACCTCTGTTAATTCTCAGAAAGAACTTCTCCTGGGGTCTTGAGAGATTTATTGTCTTCGTTTATCTTCGGTTGATTTCAGGCTGTGTGGCTTTAAGTCAGTTGTAGTTGAGTTTCATTTTCTGAGAGTTCAAGCATGATCTTGAACCAACATCACACTGTAACATTGATTCAATGCCATTACCATGATTTTTGTTGAAATTTCAACATTTTTTCAACATCAATTGAGGGTGCAAATGTGATATTGATTCAATGAGGTTAAAGTATTTCAATCATTGCTTGATATCTGGGTAATTCTCTTTCACATGAACAGCAGGTTTATATTGAACTTTCTATTAAATAGTTTTAAATGCTCTACTTTTGATCATCTTTGTTCCTCTGGATGTTTCTTGAATCTCTTCATTCATCCTCATTTCTCTTTATTCTCTCATGTTTTCAGCTCGTCTGCCTGTTCCTGTCATCAGCAGTAACTCTTCTCAATGTTCTTCATCATCATCATCATCATCATCATGTTCATTGGTGTGTTCAGTGGTGAATGTGAGTCATGTGACTCTCTCCTGGTACAAAGGAAACAGTTCATTGTCCAGCATCAGTGCATCTGATCTCAGCATCAGTCTCTCTCTACCTCTGGAGGTGGAATATCAGGATAAAAACACCTACAGCTGTGTGCTGAACAATCCCATCAGCCACCAGACTCAACATCTGGACATCACTCAACTCTGTCACACATGTTCAGGTACGGCAGCGCTGATGATATTAGCGTTTATTGACTGAGCTGATCTCACTTTGATGTTTTTATTCCTCAGTCCACTGTTGTGGTCCTACTGAAGCTGTGATCCGATTGGTCCTCTCTGCTCTGGTGGGCGTGGCTACTGTCATTCTTGTGGTTTATCACATCAGATCCAGAAGAGCTGAACGAGATCAAGCACATATTCACACATCAGGTACATGATTGATGATGACTGATTCAGCATATATTAATATTGGTGAGATTGATTAATTTATGGCTTTACATGTTCATCTTTTTCAAGAAGCGCTTAAATCTGAAGCAGAACGCTGAACTTTAAAGATTCTTCAAGTGTGTTTTTGTCATAATAAATACTGATGATTATTTGAGCTTCTCTTTCAGTCTCAGATTTGTAAAAATCTTATTTGTAAGGCTTTATTGTTTATATTTCTCTCAGAGACACACAGATCTCACTTTACTACTACTGCTGTATATTTGTCATGTGTATTTTAGACTGTTGTTGATGATCAAATTAAAATAGCATCTTTTGAATGTGTCTGACGGAGTTGACACAAATTCAGTTCTGAAGTGAATAAATGTACATTTTTAGAAGAAAACATTTTCAGAAAAACCTGTTCCCTTACATGTTCATTAGCTGAGACCTTTGTCTACAAATATATCAGTTTATAATAATGTGTTATTCAATAATAAAAACTAACTTTTAAAACATGACTAACTTTTTTGTCTCTTATCTTGACAATCAGTGAGATATCTATATCTATATCTATACGTCATAAGACTGTGCCGCTCCTGCCTCTGTTGTGATTCAGCTGAACAAAAGTTTGTAATTTTAGGTGTTTTTAAGTATTTAACATCCAGACAATTGTATAATTTTTAAGTCTAAATGTTAAATTGTGAATTTTTATTGAAAGTAACATTTTAATGATTTATGTAAAGTTAATACTCATCCTGGGTTAGGATCCAGCTGCTCAACCTTTAAGATTTTGAATCACTTTATCATAATTGATGATAATTTATGCTTATTAATATCCCTAGGGAAGTTATCAGATTCATGATTGGGATAACTGATGGTATCGAGATACTCTGAGCTTTTTTATTTAATGGTAGAAGAGATGATTTGTACCAATTGATCCTGAATCCAGAAAATTTCCCAAAACAGTTAAATGTTTCTAGTATGTTTTGGATTGTGCCAAAATCTGAAAAACACGTAAAATATCATCTACGTATAGAGATTTTGCATGTAATTGAAATGGAACAAATTTGGTCATGTCTTATTTTTTGTGCTAGAGGTTTGAGAGACAATGCAAATAACACTGGTGAGAGGGGCACCCTTGCCTGGTTCCTCTAAAGATATCAAAAGGTTGGGAATGTAAGCCGTTTGTTGCTATAATTGCTGATGGATTATAATAAATTATTTGTACCATATTAATAGATTTCTCATCAAAACCAAATTTATCTAACACCATCCATAAATAATCCCAATGAAATCTATCAAAAGCTTTATCTGCATCTAAGGATAAAACCTCATAAGGGGAATTTCTAGCTTTACTTCCATGAATTACATGTAACAATCGACGTATATTGTCTGCAGCCAAACGATGTGGGATAAAGCCAGATTGATCCCTTTGAACTAATTTACAGATATATTTTTCAAGACGTAAAGGTAAAACCCTATCATATATTTTTAAATCTGAGTTAATTAACCCTCTGGAGTCTGAGGCTGATTTGGGGCTTGGAGAAGTTTTGACATGCCCTGACATTTGTGCTTTTTTCAGTTGTTCATAAACATATAAATGACAAAAGTGTCATTACACTGTATTCAGCACAAACTAGGCTACAATAATATGTGAGGAACATGTACGTACATGTTTGTATTTTTGAAGGAATAATGTTTATGCATGGTTATTGAAAAAACAAAAAACTTAAGTCACTGAAATAAGGCCAAAAAAAGTATATTAAATCTGTGTTCACAAGACTTTTGGGTATTGGAGGTTGTAGACTAGAGTTTTTGCTTCAGAATTATGTAAAAATTATGCTGCCTACTCCTTCATATAAAACAATATATTGATTTAGTTTTTGTAAGACACTTTTTGTCAAGAAACACTGTATGCGTGGAGGCGTGAATCTGCATGAATAATGGCCATTTACACCTGATAAGACAAAAGAATTGCATAATAATGACCTGAAATGACTTGCATATTAATGAGGCCTTTCAGTCAGGTAGGCTGTGAAAAAAACCCTCTGTAATAATGTCTCAGCTCATCATAAACAGCAATAATGTGAAATATTATTACAATTTAAAATAATGGTATTCTATTATATTCTTTAAAATATAATGTATTTCTGTGATGCAAAGTGTCTGAACAATTATGTTACCTCTATGGCATTTCATATAGGCTTTTAGCTTAAAAGCATGCACATTTGGAGAAATATTGATGGATTCTTATATATTTATGTCAATTTTCTATACTGAGAAGTAATATTTATTGTCATCACTATGAGTGCTGGATACTGTGTTTTTAATTCATACTTGCAGCCGAAGGGCGCTCTTTACACCTTTAGGCCACAAATTCATATAAAGAAGAAAAGGAACTAGGAACTAACTGCATGTCTTCTGGAGATCGCTAACCATTGCTTTAACATCCAAATAAACACTTTTCAAGACAATAAATACACGATTGAGACGATGAATGCATGTATTGCCTCTGAATTTGCGTCTGAATAGCGATGGCTCCGTGGGCGTGGCCGCATTAGCAGATAATGAGCTGAATCACAGACTTCTGACATGGCTCTCTTTTCATACAGATTACATAAACACAGAATGTTTGTTTTCGATTTGACTTGCACGATTTAAAACCTGACATTTCAACGTTTCTTTAGACGTAAGTGTCATTTTTTTGTCATTAGTATTCATAAGTTATAGTTCATTTTCTGAGAACTATCAGATTGGACTTCGTTCAGAGGGAGAGGAGAGATCACGCATAATGTTAGTTTTCTTTATTTTACAAAAAGCACTACATTGTGTTTTTACTCTAAGTGTACACAAATAAAAGAAGACATTCTATAGTTTCAATTGATATATTACTTATGTCTCTATGACAAGAAATGACGGAGTATTTTAAGTCTGTTTTGCTGCAATGTGAAAAAAATCCTGCAAAACGCGCCGGCGCGTTCTCGGACCTCAGGGAGTTAAAGAGATTGGTCTAAAATTTGAACATTTAGTATGGTCCTTATCTTTTTTGGAATTAAAGAGATTAGAGCTGTATTCATTTGTTTTTCAAAGTGTCCCTTTTGGATTGCTGCGTTTATTGCAGCATGCATAACTGGTTCTAATATATTATATGTCTAAAATTAAACATTTATTCTGGGTGGATCCCGTCTGGCCCAGGTGATTTCCCCTTCTTTGCCGTTTTCAGTGCTGCATACAGCTCCTCGAGTGTTATAGGTTGGCTCATTTTTTCAGATTCACTATGTGTTAATTGTGGTAAATCAATGTCATGTAGAAATTTATGACATTCAACCTTATCAGTACTATCCTTTGGCTGATATAGATCTTTAAAATGTTCTGCAAAAGTATTGTTTATCTCTCTAGGATTTCTTACTATAATAATAGGTAACACTTCACAATAAGGTTCATTAGGTTAAATCACAAGTCCAAGATAGAGCAAATAGTCCAAAGGGCAGGCAGCAGAGAATCGTAGACGGGGAACAGACTAGATCAAAAACAGGCAGACAAACAGAATGATCAACGCTCAGAATTGGAACCGTGGTAAATAGTCCAGATAATATGCTGCAGCTGGGTGTGGTGATTACTGATTGAAAATTTATTTTGTACATGTGCAACACTGGTTGTTTTTAAATGAGATTCTTGAACTAAAGCCGCATCTACATTGTGTCTGCTTAAACTATGCAGAAACTTTGTTCTCATTATAGGACTATTTAAACCTCTGGTGTTAACTGATATCATTGAGATATTAACCATTATCAATGAGATTGTAAACTTTAACTAAATTGAAGGGCAAATAATGAGTTATTTTAGACAAGACTAGTTTGATTGCACATTCCGTTACTAACACAAACAGTGAGATACATGGCAGGACTAAACTCCCCCTCTCCCCTTCCCCAACTTGTTTATTGGAACCGTGACACATAACCTGATATTGCTGAGTTCAACATGTTCCTGGGTCAACATTTTTGTTGATGCTGGAACAACATTCAAATCAACCAATCAGATTTGAGGGACAAGTTTACAGATTATGTCAAGTTTAGGCTTCAAATCATGAATTGGTGCTTTTACATCAGAGTTATTCATCTATCATTTCCCTCTGATTTTTGGGATAACTTATGGGTAGGGTTAGGTTTAGGGGTAGGAATAGGGTTAAGACTAAATTTTCAGACTAGAATGTTGTTCCAGGATCAACAAAATATGTTTTACCCAGGAACGCATCTAACACAGCAAAATCAGGATGTGTAACCGTGACAGTATACGTTCCACTGATTTGAAACTCACCCGCTCCCTCCCATGTGTAGACGTCAAATAAAAAGGTTAACAGGGACAATAGAACTATAAATTACACTTTCAACTAACAACTTGCCTTTCTGCAATAAATACTTTCAAAATTAGTGCTGTCTGCAACAAGAAAGCAATCCTGAACCTAAATACCAATCTTAAGAAAAGTATGACCTTAAGGATGAAACAGCATTATTGGTATCCTATGTTAATCCAAAGAAAATGTAAAGTGTCCTTAACCACAGTTCCATGGACAGTCCTACCAGTAACGATGGCTGGTAAATTATCAGTTTGATTCGTGTCCATCATGTATGGATTGATATCACCGAAAGTCTGCGGCCGTTTTGCCTGCGAAATGTCTGCGATCTGAAGTCAGAACTCCTCTGCTTCTTGTGGCGAAGAGAAAGATAGTTTATCACCATTATGCATAATGCACAGAATGGCTGGGTAAATAAAACAAATGGATTCCTGCTGCTCACAACTCCTTCCGTGTATCAGCAAAGCCTCTCCATTTTTGTGAAGTGTAGGCGCTGTAGTCGGAATCTCACCATCCAGAACTGGTTCCCTCTTGCTCACCTCTGTAGTCCCGTCTAAGATAGACTGACGGTCTTGATATCTCAGCACTTTAAAAATCATAGCGTGACCCATCTCTGTGGACCTCTGCTGTTGATAGATACGGTGGGCTCGTGCCATCGGCCTGTTTGAGAGCGAGGGGATCCACTTGAGAAAGCATATCGCGTCGCTAAAATTGTCGTGAGCGTCGCCTCACGGTTTGGTGCGCATATTGAGCTTCCAATTCTGCCAGCTTTACTTGAAGTTTAGACACATCTGATTTGCAGCCGACTACTTCTTGTTTCAGGCCTCTGTCTCGCGCTGGACATTGACAATTTTGTCGATAAGCCCGTGCACGACAGCCATCTGTGATCGAATTTCAGCAGTCAGAGACTGCATGTACTGTGTCACATCTTTCATCGCAATATGCACTGCTTTCCGGACAACTTCTTCCAACATATCTTTCGTCCGCCATATCCTCACTGCAAGTTGAAGATTTCATCTTTTTTCCAGTTGGGGTTTTGGCGGGTGAGGATGCAGCTTTCTTGTTGGCATTCATCTTGTTTAAAGGTATGTTTAGATTTGTAAACTTTAACCTATTAAATATTGATAAATGATGGAGCGCAGTAGGAGCTCTAAAGATCAGCAGCCATCTCGTACAAAGTGTCACGTGATCACCGCTGATGTCTATTTTTCGAGTAGAATGAACAAAGCTGATCTTTACAACCTGTACGTCGTACTTCAGTCAACTTCAAAATCCACTCCACCTTCCAAAGCCACTAACTAAGCAAGCAAGAATCACCTTCTCCCTCCCTTGCAGGACTATGTTATGACTATGTTATGTTATGTCATTGTTTGTGCTGCGGAAGCTTCTGTCACCAAAACATTCCTCATATGTGTAAACATACCTGGCAATAAAGCTCTTTCTGATTCTCATTCATTCGTACTGAGGCTGTCACTCTCTCCTCAGGTGATGAAAAACATGAGCATTGTGCCGCTGTAAGCCAGACACGCTCCCGGTTGTGTCTGGGTTGACAACAAATGTGATCGCTTATCTTGTTCACGTTTAAGGGGTTCATGGTTTTCTGTAAAGCTGTGTTGAAACCGTAATTTCACAAGTTCACACTTACATATAATTAGGTAGAGGTTGAGCGTATTTGGGATTCCAGGGATTCGTACTCTGCCTTTTACATTTTAGGATAGTGGTCCCTCACATGAGAATGATCATGTATGGGAGTCTGTTGCATCTAAAATCCCCTGATACCCAAATTCATGTACCACAGTATTTACATGAAATTCAAGGCGTAGGCGCCGAAATGGTCAAGCACCCATGTAAAAATACAAGATATGATGGGAACTTTCAGACACGTTCTTCACCCTTTTTCGTAGTTTATTTAAGGCCGTTTCTATGGTGATATTTTAATGGCAAATGTGGAGAGCACAAAATAAATGCTAGATGTATTCAAAATAGGAACAATAAAACCATAAAATATACAAATAAACCTTAAACACACCATAAAATACAAAAAATATACTCAGCCACATGGAACATAGTAAACGTGCAATAATATCAGAAATGCAAAACAATTTATCAAAAATAATCTAACATATGCTTTAGTAAATTTGTTAACATCAATATATTTCCTTTTATAACACGGATGGCTAATATAATTAGAGAAATTAAACAGTTCTTATGGAACAACAGTGATAGCCTTCCTTACCTTTTCATAAAGGAAATAAGACTGTGGGGGTAAGGAAGGGGCAACTCCCCCCAAGAAACACAACAGACAGCTCCCCCCAGTGGCAGGGAGAGCACATTACATCTTCCCTACATATATATATATATATATATATATATATATATATATATATATATATATATACTTTTTTTTTTTTTTTTTTTTTTTTTTTTTCTTTAGGCCTACATGTTTTGTTTCTTAAACATAACAGATTTGACAAAAGCTTGAGCTGACAGTAGAGTAGTTTGAGATAGGACACAGATGAAAATTTAATACACAAACTATATAAAACTTAACCTCGTTTTTAAAGGGTGAAATTTTAATAATATAAATTGAAATATTATTACTGAGTTAGAACTCTATTCATTTTAAATTAAAAGTACTCTAATTAGATCACTGCAGGTAAAACCACACATGGCACTTCACTACATGGTAAAAAAAATAAAAATATTGTTTCTATATCTAGAATGGCTTTAAGATATTTAGTCTATAAACACATTTAATATAAATACGAATGCACAAAACTTCAAGTTTATGACAAAAATAGTCTGTAATGTGGCCTTATTGGCATTCAATACAAGTCTACATTAAAAATGAAATAAAATATTAACCTACATTTCTGACAATATACCACGGTTACAGTTAGTGTTATCACAGTAAATCCATGATAAATGTTGGTGAATTGTTGGTTGAAGTATTCTAACTGGATCGGCTCAATGTTTCTCCTGATTTGCACGTTAGTGTTGTTGATTCAGTCAGCGCTGTTTCACCTAGCTTTAAACTGAATTCAATCACAGAGATTTGCAGCTTGTACCTGAGACCTCTATGCCGAACTTGAACACTTCTCGCTGGCTGTTTAGTGGCCTTGAGACACTCCGCAAGTAAACACATTTGTGAGCTTGCGGTGCGAAAAAGTAGCGCTGTTTCATTCCGCTTTTTGTGCATTAATGTTTCCCTTGCCTAAAATCTAGTACTGCCGCCTTGTGTTGACATTGTGAAACTGCACGATTTGTAAATTATACATGGCGGGCCACACATAATATTTTAATAGACGAGCTGCGGGCCGCTTAAAATTCATCCTCGAGCCGTAGTTTGGACACCCCTGGCCTAGGGGTAAAAAAAACATTTTTTTTTGGAATGTACTTCTGCGTCTTAACGAGACAATCAAGGAGGAGTAGATTGTGCAAGCTGCGCCTTTTTTAAACGTTAATTTATTTATTTATAGCTGTAAAGTATTTTTGTTTAAGTAAAATGCAGTTTTGACCATAATAATGTACCAAATCTAACTCGTATAAATATTACAGTATTACAGAAAAATATTGTATATACATTTATAGGTAAAATCGAACTCCGAGCCTCCTGTACCCATTCTGTGACGTCAAACAACTTCCCTGTGCAAAGGATCATGGGGGCCCAAAGTGTCCATCAGTTGTACCCTTCGAAATCCTTCATTCCGAAGAGCCCTTTGAAGTGGCCAGTTTTGAGCACTTCCTTTTGGAGCAACCCTTCAATATGGCGGCCATGATTATTTTCACTCCCGATATATCCCGTTTGGAACGCACCGCATGACTCGCGACGATACTATTGAAAAGAATGTGCTTTTCGGTCGAAATTGTCATCTTGCTGCATGGATAATGCAAATGAAACATCCAGCTGACGTTTATTTGAGTAAAATAAGAAGCAAAATAGCGCCAAAATGTGTTGTTTTTGAAATCATGGTGAGGAACGTTGTGGCTCGTTTAAGTTAGTCTTCAGACATGCGCGTCAATTTATCACTTGACTCTTCTTTCCAGGGAAATCACTAACAAAACATGTTCCTGCTCTTGATATATAAGCATTAATGAAGTTCTTTGAACTTATTGAGGGGGGAAAAACTATATGAGGGCAGATTCGAACCACTGATAATAAGAGCTCTGAGGTCAGATGAACCTCTGACCGTATTAACAAAAATTCTACCACAAGACCATTAGGGAACACAAAAATTGAGCGCGGATTTATCTATAATATAATATGGGGAGGATGTGGGGCACTGGGCACCCACCGGCAGAAACATAAATCGCCACCTGTGATTCCAGGGTATTTCCAAGAATATCACGGTAATGGTAAAAAGCCATTAGTAGCACCATTGACACTTTCTGGTACTTTTATGTACTTGAAAAAACACCAAGGAACATGTCAAAAAAATCCTGGTGTTTTTTGTTGTAGTTCCCAGATCTCTCCACATGGTGGCAGGAGTTTCACACTGATGGAGATTGAGCGTGTGCAGCTGTCATTAACCTCATTAACTAACCTATTAATGGAGTCAGGAGAGATTAATAACTCAGTTTGGGGCAGAAGGAATTCCTCGCCGTCACACTGACCTTCATGCTTTACTAGATGTGGTGAATGTGTAACAGCCCAGACCCCAAGCTGAGCACAACACAGACGCAGGGACTTCCCGATAACTTATTTTGTTTTATTTTAAGCTTATTACAATTACAAACTCAAACCGAAACCTATGTTAACAACTTAATGTGAAAATAAAGCATAATGTAATTTGCAGTGCTCACATTTATATAGTATTATCACTAAAGAGGTTTTCTCTGGTTTAGCTTCCTTCGGAGGATTATTTTGTGACCAAAGTAGATGACCTCAGAAGATGATTATAAAAACATGCATTATGTGTGACCTTTTAAAATATGACCTTTGTGACGCTGATCTAATGCTGTTTTTCTCTCTCCCACACAGCCGATTATTTATTTATGATCTTATCTTGCTTCTCTAGAAATCAAGCAACGTCTTAAGTCTGAAAACAAAGAGCATATTTATTTGATCACATCTGCAGCATGTTCTCTGGAAAACGGCACGGATATACTTTATATTAGAAGTTATATCAGTGAGGATCTCCTCCTTTAAGTAGCTCTTCAAAGAGCTGTGAGAACATTTTCAAAAATTCTATACAGACAAACCTACATATATGCTTATGACTGATGGAGTTGTTCACACTTTCTCCTTACACTGAGAGTTTAATTAAAATGATGCAAGACAGGCAGAGAGAGAGAGGTAGGTGGACGTGGGGTGACAGACGCCTCCGCTCATGGAAAGTCATTTATCTTCAATCAAACCTGTTCACTTGCATTCCAAGATCTCTTTTCTTCAGAGTTCATCTTTGTGACGTCGACATTAAAATAGAAAAAGATCTGCAGTGATGAGAGGAGGGAAAATGTGAAGACATGGAAAAACCTAAATATGGATCATGTACATGATTAACTGCTATTTTTAGTAGCGAATTGTGTAAAAATAGAAACAGAAAAGTGCAAACACATGTGCATGATTACCATTCATATACATTGGTTTTTACTCTGAGGTACTACAAAAAAATGGTAACAATATGGTCCACAAAATAGGTGCAAAGACAAGCATTGCTTGATATATTTACATCACTCGCTGCCATCATGAACTTCATCCACAACAACAGAATAGTGTTTACCATCACCTACATCTACTACAAAAGCACTCAGCCGTGTATAAAAGACACAAAGCAAACACACACAGAAATACCAGCCAGTACTGCAGCAAACCGAAACCTGTTATAAAGTTACACACATACATCGATAGTAAATATTGACAGAAATGACTTCATCCCTCCAGGTCTAGTTGAGAGAATGGGTTAATGTGTGTGTGTGTGTGTGTGTGTGTGTGTGTGTGAATTGCCATGGTAAAGAGTGTGAGCGACACAGTATTTGCTCGCATTTATCTCTAAATTTATGTTGGCTGCCTTGTCATGTTTCAAGTTCATGTTTCAAGGTCTGAAAAGCTATTCTAAAGGAAAAAAATGAAAGGGTTGAGTGGCCAAGCGAGAGAGAGAGAGATTCGCTGGAATTCCCCCTCCCAGGAGAATATGCTCACCTGGCCACGCCTCCTCAGGTATGTCTCATATCGGCCTATATAAATCCATCCGAAGCAGCAGGTGCATCAGCAAACCTTCTGATTCTCTCAACACTGAGGATAAACCCTCACAAACTACTGGATTATTACTTAACCAACACTTACAGTGGGATTTTATCTGGAAACCTAGCTGCCTTTGGCCACCACAACAGGTAAATAATTTGCCTTTGAAGTTCCAAATGAAAAAAACAGTGTTGATTTGAATTCAGAATATATATTTTTTTGATTTGCATAGTTACATTGGTATTGTTTTTTGTCTTGTAGAATTTGCAATGGCGTCAAGTGAACTTAGTCTAATTCTCAACAACGCAAATGCCAACTTGTACCCTGAACCGCAGCCACACTTGTTGAGCATGACAGCGCCCGTGTCCAGACAACCACATCTCTCCGAGATCACCTTCAGCGGCAGCAACACAATGGGTAAGAGTTCATGACATCCCTCTCAGATCTTGCTTAATGTTACAGGATGGTTCCCACCACCCAACCGAAAGCCCAGACATGCCGCGGCAGTCTGACCTCAGTTTCTGACTCTTAAAATCATTAACCGAGGCAATGTTTAACTTGGCCCGCAATAGGCGCGCAGGAATGTTTTCTTTACGGTCTTTCAGCAGTGCATTCATTGTTGACACTGTGATCAAAACCTTCGGGGTGTCAACACAACTGATAGTTAAACACACAACAGAAGCTCTGGCCCTGGAGACAGTAAACCTGAGTGGCTATTCTTCTATTGTTAGCGAGACAGATCTCTGTGGTGACCACATGACATGTCAGTACCTGTGCAGGTGTGAATGATGCTTTGAACCTGTTCTCCAGCAGGTCCCTGGGACCAGGTGAACCCGCAAATGTGGACCAGGCAGAATGTCCTCGAGTGGATCGCCTTTCATGTGGAGGACAGCAGGTTTGATGCCAGTCTGCTGAACATTAACTACTGCAGCATGGACGGGCTCACACTCTGCGCGACGTCCAAAGAAACGTTGATGGGCATATTTGGACAGGGGTTTGGGGAACGGCTTCACCAGAGTCTTGAGAACCTAAAGGCCAGATATGGTGAGCAACTTGTTTAAACGAACCTTTTAAATAGTTTGAAGCTGTGCCACTTGAATGCATTAACACCCTTGATTTGTTTGTTTCTACAGCTAATGACCTGTCTGAGAACACCGTTCTAAGTGAATCTGAATTAGATATACTGGAAAACATCCTGCAGGATTCATTTCCCTTCATGCACGGACCAAACCTTGGACCACTGTTGGAAACGGTGGTGGTCCAAACCTCAGTCCCAACAGGTGAGGAGCAAATTCCACTTTCTGACCTTTCAACACAAAACCCAAACCATAGATAGTAGTACCCATCTACCTGTACTGGAAATAACATTGAAATTATATTTGTGCAGACAATTCAGAAAGCAAGTACAGCTACTTCGACGAATACACCAACCAGCTGACTCCAGAGAGTGACCACGGCTATGACTCTCTAACTGAGAGTTTTCAGAGTTCTCATGCTGGTACGTGCCTCCATTAATCTCCAGTGAACAATTCATGTAATTCTGTCAAAGAACATCCCAAGATTCTCCTGAAGTCTAAACACTCTGTTCTTTGGTCCTCTTCAGGCAGCTTCCTGAACCCGAGCTCACCCGAGTCCAACAGCAGCGATTCCGACCCCGAATACTCCGAGATACCTTATTCCGTTGGCACCAGTAAGTTCCTCCGAAGCTCAACCTTGCTCCTCGAGGCCTATCTACCTGCAGAGACTAGTCAAACACACCTGAACCAGCTAATCAAGGTCTTCGGGATTACTTGGCAGTTGAAGACAGGTTGAAACTAAACTCTGCAGGAAGATGGCCTTCGAGGAGCCACCAGTAGCTTGAAGTGGCAGTACCCCAAATGACCTAAGGATAAGTTATCTAACATTTGGGTTGTGTTTCTTTTCCACAGAGACCTCTGTAAAACAAGAGCCAGGAAAGTGCCAGAAGAGAGGCAGAGGACGCCCTCCAAAGCTCAGGGATAGTGAGGGATTCGACCACTTCATTCAGTCCAAAAAAAGCAAACATGGTAAGTACACAGAACTCTGTTTGAAGAGGTTCCTGATGCTGAGATCAAGTGGCGTCTACCAGTAGGTACCACTATACTAAACTAGACTCCATTGCAGCTCCAAGAGGAACCCACCTTTGGGAGTTTATCAGAGACATCCTGATCCATCCGGAGCAGAACCAGGGCCTGATGAAGTGGGAGGACCGCAGGGACGGCGTCTTCAAGTTCCTGAAGTCCGAAGCTGTTGCTCAGCTTTGGGGGCAGAAGAAGAAGAACAGCAGCATGACGTACGAGAAGCTCAGTAGAGCCATGAGGTAAAAGACGCAATTCTGGGATCAAGGGATTTGGGGGGATTTGTCTCGTTGGAGTGTGGGATGGAGGAATAATTGAAACTCTTGGCCTTTCCTACAGGTATTACTACAAGCGAGAGATTCTGGAGAGGGTGGATGGACGTAGGCTTGTCTACAAGTTTGGAAAGAACTCCACCGGTTGGAGAGTGGAGGAGACTGGATACTAAGGAGGGTTGCTTCTAGTCAAAAGTAGAGACTTTGGTCTCCTGCTAATGAGGACCTTTAGGCTGAGATTGAAGTTCCTCGCTTTAGAAACACACTCTTCCCAGAGGGAAAAGGTTTCACAGAAACTGTAAGCCAGTGTTTTGGCTAAAGTAGGTTTTATGAACCGGTAATAAAATGTTTAGTGGAGCTTGTCTGGTTGGAACGGCACGCGGGCGTGGCCTGGATCAGACAGCATCGCTGCACCACTTAAAGACTCTGTAAACACACGTTCTACAAACTGTTCTGTAAAGCTTTGTAAAGGGTCTTTTGTTTTGGGAAATGAAGTTTTATGTGTAACACATCAAGGTTATTTGTTGAGTAACCGGAGAACATGATGGTGGTATGAAGTGTTTGTAATGTTCACATGTGCTGTACTGATTGATATTTGTATATAAATGTATGTAAGAACTATATATTATTCACAATACTTGTCAATCGAGTACAAATCAGATATATCACTGAAGATTCTGTTCAATTTTTCTGTGATTTAAGTCACTGGATAATGTGTATGAGGATTTCCCTCGCAGATTGTATACTATAACTATTATGTATCGCATATATTTGCTATTTCTTTTGTATGAGCCTTTTCTAAAATAAAATTTCTGATGAAAAACTGATGCGATTATCTTGTATTTGTGCCTCACCCTCTTGAACTACGTTCCACTTAAACTTATTTCAACATTTACTTTATATTTGCTCAAGCCTTGGTATCAAAGATCAGAGATGTGTTGAAATGTGACACTTCCGTATAAATTTCAACATACATATACGCAGCACCTTGCACAGAATGTGGGACAAACGCTACATGAGCTCTTGCACATCTCCACCATCCAGCATAAACATGTTAAAAATGCGGGTCAAATATCAGTGCCGATCAAGAACTTACTTGCTGGATGATTCAGCTAATTTTTTCACTGCGAGGCTCCAAAATGTATCCATGAATTTCTTCATGACATTTGAAATCTCAAAGTGTTTGAATCAGGTGATTTTTAGTGCACGTATAAAGCTAGTTCAAACAGGTGTAGAGTCTACCACTAACCAACCACAAACAAACCATCTTCAAAATGTTTTGGCATTTCAAACTGTGCAAACTTGTTCTGTTCAAAAAATGTTCTGTTATTTAATACAACGCTGCAAGTGTGTTTAAGTGTGCAAAAGTTTTGGATGACTTTAAACTCTCAAATAAAAACACTTGAATCTGAATGCCAATTTTTGCGTTACTGTTTGATTTTCACTCCTAGAATTTCCAAACGATGCCGACCTTTGCTTGAATTGAATCGCATTTTTCATAGCAGGTTTAGTTTTGCATTTTAGAGCACAATGCGACTGTTTTTAGAGGTCTGACATTCAAATACATGCACATGTACACCACATTGCATTTGAATTTTGGATCCGCATGCAAATAGATGCAGCTGAAGCAAGCCAAAAAGAGAACCACCGTCCGAATTCAAAACAGTAAATAGTGTATGAATCGAAACATCTCATGTGTCTGGAATCACACACCATTTAATACCTGTGAGAGCTGCACAAAACACTCAGAAAGGAGTTTTCATGAGCTCAAAAACACTTTAAACTACACTGGAATTACAGTTATCGGAGACGGCTAATCTGGTCGAGTTGAACTGGACTTATCTTACGCTAGAATCCATCAAACCATCTCAGATGACTTGATCACTAGTTACTAAAAACAGAAGTTTCACTCTGGGATCTTTACACCATTGTCATGTTTTGTGTGTGTGTGTGACCTGACCAGTCGTTCAGATATTATGAGCTCTTACTTCCAAAAACATGAAAAATAAATGGAAAAATAATTATTTTGTGTATCACATGACTGCATTTCAAGAAGTATTTCAGGTGTGCACACTGTTACACTTTCATTTTTGAACAATACACAAATATGCACACAGTAAACATCAGGTGGATTGTCAGTTTGAACCGTGACTATCATGACTAACACTCTCTGTACACTCCTAAAAGCTTTTGTCAAAGCTGAAATTACCGACACAATTATTCAGGTCAAGTATGTTTTAATAAGCCGTGCCCGAAAGAAAGGTGGAAACTTCATTAAAGTCATTGCCCAGATAACAGATCTGGCAAGGTTCCCTCAAAGTAATGAACAAACGTTATTCCAGTAACGTTAATAGAATGTTTATTCAAAGTTATCTGGTCTTTAATAATGTTCTCAAAACTTTAGCACAAAAACATTCATACATTCATGGAGTGTTTTTTTCTGAAATGTTTTAGTTGGATGTTCATGTAAATTACTACTTGTTTTGGAACGTTCAGAGAACATTTAAAAGTAACATCCACATAACGTTTGAGGAATGATAAAATGGAATGTTCCCTTAACGTGCACATAATCATGGAAAAAAAGTTTTAAAAACTTCATAGAAAAGATTTCATAACTTTATGAGAATGTTAGCAAAACAATCTTAGCTTTCTTTTTCCCTTACTAATAATTGTATTCACATGAACTTTAATTTCATAATGTGTAATGATGATGTTTAAATGCTTTAAAGTACACGTTGCTTTCTAAAGGCCCATTCACACTAAAAACTATAACAAGAACTATATTAGCGTCCACACCAGCGTATGATAACTGTACTGATAACTATATTAGCGTACACTCCAACAGATGACAACTATAGCGATAACTATATTAGCGTCCACAGCAGCGGGCGATAACTATAATGATAACTATATTAGCGTCCACACCAGCGGGCGATAAATATAACGATAACCATATTAGCGTACACTCCAACAGATGACAACTATATAACGATAACTATAATGATAACTATATTAGCATCCACACCAACGATGATAACTATAACGATAACTATATTAGCATCCACAACAGCGGGCGATAACTATAACGATAACTATATTAGCATCTACATCAGCAGATGATAACTATAGCGATAACTATATTAGCGTCCACAGCAGCGGGCGATAACTATAATGATAACTATATTAGCGTCCACACCAGCGGGCGATAAATATAACGATAACCATATTAGCGTACACTCCAACAGATGACAACTATATAACGATAACTATAATGATAACTATATTAGCGTCCACACCAGCGGGCGATAACTATAACGATAACTATATTAGCATACACTCCAGCGGGCGATAACTATAACGATAACTATATTAGCATCTACACCAGCGGGCGATAACTATAACGATAACAATATTAGCATACACTCCAGCGGGCGATAACTATAACGATAACTATATTAGCATCTATACCAGCGGGCGATAACTATAACGATAACAATATTAGCATACACTCCAGCGGGCGATAACTATAACGATAACTATATTAGCATACACTCCAGCGGGCGATAACTATAACGATAACAATATTAGCATACACTCCAGCGGGCGATAACTATAACGATAACAATATTAGCATACACTCCAGCGGGCGATAACTATAATGATAACTATATTAGGTGTGAACGGGCCTTGAGTGCACTAAAGTGGGTTTGCAGTTCTCAGATCAGAATCCATCATGAACGACCCCTGAAGAGAAGCTACACAGCAGAGAGTTTGTGTGATGGTGATTTATGATGGCATGCATCAGATAAGAGCTCAAGTGTGTTTACTGCATTTCTCAAACTCATGCCGAGTCTTGTTTGTTTGCAATGCCACGTTCTTCCACAGTTCTCTGGAAACAGTGATGGTCAGTGTGTATGATATGATGTTTATGCCAAGTGAAGCAAAACCCGAGACTACAGAATAAATTTCACTGAATTATTACTCAGATTTATTGGCAGGATTGTCGGTGTGTTCCGGTGTTTCTCCTGAGTAATCAACGTCCAGTAACTGAAATGATTAATTTATACAATGATGAACGTCATAGTCACATGACTAACCGGGTCAGAATCCAAACTAAACAACAAGAGACGTTGATTATGAGAGACTTTATGTGTTCATATTGATCTTCAGTTGATTATTGATGAATCAAGACTCATGCAAAAGTGCTTGAATTGAAACATTTTACTCTATTTTCTTACGTTCTCTGCACAACCTGCTTCTTATATGAAGTTCCTTACTAACATTGTTCACTCTGCTTCACAAACACAAAGTGTCATTTGTCAGTCACGTTATAGTGAAGCTGTAGCGCAGGTCATAATGTGTGAGGCTGGTTTCTGTGCAGAGCATGTGATCATGAAGCTCCGCCCACATCCTGTCTCTCCCATCATGATCTCACCGAGCTGATTTGCATGAAGTATGCAGGGATTTCCCCGCCTTCTCCCCTTCAACTTCCAAGTAAAATCCATGTAGATCACCAGCCCACACACACACATTATCTCTCACACACGCCCAGAGAATAAAGTCAACAGCGAGATGTTCTTGATCCAAACGTAAAGCTTTATGATCGCATCTGTTCTGGTGTGTGATCCTTTGTTAATAATTTAATTTCCAGTCAATATTCGGTACTGATCGAGTGAAACGCCCGATAGACTTACGTAAAGAGATCAACACAGGGCCAATTATTTATTAGTCATGTAACAGTGGCTTTTGTTCAAGGACTGAAACTCTTTGTTTGGTTTTCAGTAACTTGCTCAGCTCAGTAAAAACACACTGTATATTGACAGTTAGAGTTTAAAAAACAAGTAGTATGTGAAGAAGTATGAATTGTGCAACATTTTCATGCATCACTTCATTGTGTTACGTTTAATTCAATGAGTGGCATTCAGTTAATTTGTACATATATATATATATTGCAATAAAAAATGTGTTTTTTTATTTAAAAAATGTATTATATTATATAAATATAATTAGACTTTTTTTCATTTTATTTCATTTTTCATATATATATCCTTTATTTTTTTTTTAAATGTATTATGTTGCATTGTGGGACAGATATTTATGCAGATTTCAGGCAGATGTAATTGCAACCATCAGCCTATCAGCATCTTTCTCCATTGACGTCCATTGACAAACATGTTTTTGCAGGCGATATTTACATCACAGATATTTCATTATATTGCAGTAGATGATTAGGCAGTGACATCCGTTCCTCATAAAGACTGATGCAATGATGATTCGGAGCTTGTGTGTAAAAGAGCAGCGTGAACGTTTGGCTAAATATCTGTGCTTTTGTTCCACAGGGACAAATTAGTCATAAAGGTCTGGAATGACATGAAAATCAGAATGATCACTTCCAGGTGAAGTTAGTGCACTGCGTTCATAATCTGATGATGATGAAGATGAAGATGATGATGTAACACATACAGACGGCGGACAGGATTCCCAGAGCGAGTCTCGGTTTACACACCGTCTCAGGGAAGCTGCAGGATTGTGTTCGCTCTGATGAGAAGCGTATGAATGAAGCGAACACACGCCCGCCACTGTTCGGCTGTTATGTCACAGATCTACAGGAAGCCAGCGCATCATTTCCTCACAGCAGACTTAAAATCACAACAGTCAAGCAGGGAGAATAATGGCAGATTTTTCCAGAAATCGACACAATGCATTTGATGATTATTATAGTAGTGATATATGAGACAATGACCTTCAATGTGTTACATATTCAAATGCATTTAACAAAATATACATACACACACACATTAACCACGCTACAATCATGCTTGAATATAATCACATTATTTAAACCAAAGTCCCTTTAAGACAAGTCATTTCACTCGGCGGCCATCTTTGAAACGCCTCTCGGGCATCCTGGGCATCATGCAGCTCCTATCTCTTTGAATGGGGAAACATCAGATTCTCCAAAACTGTTCGCCAACTTTACTATTAAATTTAATATTTGAAATCATCAATGAAATCTAACAACAACCAACTCATACATTTAGTTTCTAAACGCTCGAATCATGACAAAAAACCTGTATTTTTTCAGGCTGGATCAAGCCTATGCGCACGCGCAGACCTAAATGCGCGTCTTTTCTGAGGCGCGCGTCTGACTGTTTCTATAGAAACCGGTGATTCTAACGGCCGCTGAAGTGACGCGATGACTTTACCAGTCGGCGATTGGCTCTTGGCTTTAGAAGGCGGGACTTATTCCGCCATATTGCGCGTTACACTTTCTCCCATTCAAAACAATACGAGTGACACGTCTTGTGTTATTCTATAGTCTTTGTTTAAACTAAATGATGACTTTTCCCCATAAAAGAGTTGAAATATTGATCTTGACGAGGTCATAAACACACGCGCTATGATGTCATGAAAGTCAAAGCAGCACATTTACAGAGGAAGAGACACAATGTAACATTACGACACAAGAGATTTGATTTCATATCAAAGCTAAATTTACTCTACACACACATTACCGTTCAAGCGATTTTAAGGGTTTTTTTTTAAAGAAGGCTGCATTTATATGATCAAAAATACAATAAAACAGTAAAATATTATTAAAATGTAAATCAGCTGTTTTCTATGTGAATATATAGTAAAGTGTAATTTATTCCTGTGATCAAAGCTGAATTTTCAGCATCATTACTCCAGTCTTCAGTGTCACATGATCCTTCAGAAATCATTCTGATATGATGATTTGCTGCTCAAGAAACATTTCTGATTATTATCAATGTTGAAAACAGTCATATTTTTGTGGAAACCGTGACGCATTTGATTTTTCAGGATTCTTTGATGAATAGAAAGTTCAAAAGAACAGCATTTATTTGAAATAGAATCTTTTGTAACATTATTAATGTCTTTACTGTCACTTTTGATCAGTTTAATGCATCCTTGATGAATAAAAGGATTAATTTCTTTAAAAAAATGCCAAACTTCTGTAATAGTGATGAATGGACACAGGCACTTTGAAAAGAAAACAGCATATATATATATAAAGAATCTGTTAGACACAGTGAAGTATGTGTTTGATTATGTCAGTCATGTGCTTCATCAGTCAATAACCCGCAGGTGTTGATGAAATGCCTGTAATGTGGTTTTCTGGATGTTTGAGACTGGTTGATCTCGTCTGATGTAAGGCGATCTCTTAATGTCTCCATCACTCAAACGGCTCCAGTTCCATCAGGTTGATTGAGCTTTTCTCTCCTGGATGGTAAATTCCTCCACCCTTTCAGGAAAGCGTACGTGTGTGTGACAGTTAGAGGCTCGTCTATTCATATCTACACGTTTCATGCTTTTCCAGAATTGAGCAATGCTGCAACACTCACACACACACACCTGAACACACACACACACACTTCTTGATGTTGATCGCTTCGGATGTTTTGGTTAAATCTCGCGGTAATAAAATGATTTGTGGCACAAACAGAATGACCGTGTTTATTTTCCAGGCTCTTCCTCACGTGTGTGTCTGTAAACATTAATCTGTGATATGAAGCGTGTTTTATGGTTATGATGTTGATCTCGGTGACCAAAACACCTGACCTACTTCTGTGGACCATCTCTGCAAAAGTCTCTACTGCTGAAACGACACAATTACACAACAAAATTAACAATTATTCTGACTCTCGCACGCTCTTCAAAACCTTCTCTTCCTACATCAACTCTAACAGCTGAAGACTTCTTCATAAATTATACAACAACCATCAATTCTCCACACCACATCCTGACAAACACACACGTTCTCCCCGCCTTCTCTCCGCTCTCGGAGGCAGAAGTTTCCGAACTCATCCTTTCCAATCACCCTACCGCCTGTCCGTTTGACCTCATCTTCTTCAGGCCATCTCTTCTACACTCACATTAGTAACACTGCTCTTCACACTGGAACATTTCCCACAGCGTTTAAGCAGGATAGGATTACCCCACTGCTAAAGAAACCCACTCTTATGCACTTTTAGAAAATTACAGACCGGTATCCCTTCTTCCATTCATTGTTAGACACTTGAGAGAGTTGTGTTCATGCTCTTGCCAGCATGCAAATCCTCAGTACTCATCTTGCTGTATGTCTGCTGCCTTTGACACCATTAACCTCTAAATCCTCCTGTCAACCCTCTTGACGAAAGACATCTCGGAAACTGCTTCTCAGCTAGGTCCCTTCAGGGTGTCATGGAGGGGTGAGGTGTTTAAGTCGTAATGTGTATCTACTGGAGTGCCTCAGGGCTCGGTGCTTGGAACGCTTCTCTTCTCCGTTCCAGCCAGATGATCTGACAGTAGCTGCTTGCATCTTGGTCTGCCTGACAGACATTTCTTGCTGGATGAAGGACCACCACCTTCAACCCATTAATGCTAACACTTATTATTCTATATATCTTTAAAAAAACTCCTCACCATGTGCACTGTGCTTGACTTACTGGGACTAGTCAACACTTGCATATTGTTAATGTTCTCCTCGTTTGTCGGCAGCTTTCACCCTGTTGGCTGCCCAGCTGAAAAAAAAGTACACTTCTCTAATGTACTGAAAGTGCTCTATATTTGTGCACTAATTTTGTACTTAATATACTAAAAATTCTTCTTTAGTACTTCTTAAGCTAATCTTAAGTACATCTAAGTGTACTCAACTGTGCTATTTTGAGACACCATGAAATATGAACTACAATGTGCTTTTAATATACTATCTCTGTATTTAAAAATATATTTAGATACTACTTATAGTACATTTGAACCCATAGTGTACAAGTGGTAGCTAAATATATTTTTTGGCGCACCAAAAATATTCTCGTGGCTTTATAATATTAATATTGAACCACTGTACTCACATGAACTGATTTAAATATGTTTTTAGTACATTAATGGATCTTGAGAGAGGAAATGTCATTGCTGGCTATGCAGGCCTCACTGAGCCATCAGATTTCATCAAAAATATCTTAATTTGTGTTCTGAAGATGAACAAAGGTCTTACGGGTGTGGAACGACATGAGGGAGAGTAATTAATGACAGAATTCTCATTTTTGGGTGAACTAACCCTTTAAATGATTAAATGTAAATGTAACAAAAAATATGTTCTAAGAACGTTTTGCTAATATTCCCATTAAGTTATAAAATGTTATTTTTATTTTTTTTTATTTTTAAATGTGTACACCATAGCAACACTCTAGCATCTATTCAAAGCCCCCAAGCAACCACATAGCAACACCCTGACAACCATTCAGACACCCCCAGCAACCGCATAGCAACACCCTGGCAACCATTCAGACCCCCCTCCATAGCAACACTCAGACCACCTTATCAACAGCACAGCAACACATTAACAGTCATTCAGATTGCCGTAATAACCACATAGCAACATCCTGGCAACCATCAGAACCCCCCCCCACAGCAACCGCATAGCAACACCAGCAACCACATAGAAACACCCTGGAAACCATTCAGACCATCTTAGCAACAGCATAGCAACACATTAACAGTCCTTCAGAACACCATAACAACCTCATAGCAACACCCTGGCAACCATCAGACCCCCCAGCAACCGCATAGCAACACCCTGACAACTATTCAGACCACCTTAGCAACAGCATACCAACACATTAACATTCATTCAGAACACCGAAACAACCGCATAGCAACACCCTGGCAACCATTCATATCCTTCTAGGAGCCCCATAGCAACACCCTGGCAACCTTTCAGACCACCCTAGCAACCACATTTCTGTTTCTGCAGTATGCATACAGTGAATGGATTTGTGTATGCATGCTTCATTTATCAGAACACAGTGTGATATTCTGTATCCCACAATTCAATGCACTTGAGCAGTGTGATGGATGAATTAATCATCTCTTTAATGATTAATGATTTGAGCAGATTGACCGAAAAAGTTTTGCACAAAATTGAATTAAAATGTACATAATTGCATGACAGATAATAGTTGGACAATGAATAAAAAAAAAAAAAAATCAAAATATACAAATATTCTTAGTAGCATAAGCACAGCTAGCATTATGCTAATGTTTTGAACATGGCTAAAGTTTAATTTGACACATAAACAAGAGTTTGAGGTTGATCTACATCAAACAAACGTGAGAGTGATCATATTCATATTTGCACGTGGAGCCGTATCAATGAAGCGCTGGAAAGCTCAATAACGGTGTGTGTGTTAGTGTGTGTGTGGGTTACACAGTCACAGAGTCGTTAAGTGATTGAGGTCAGTTCCAGTAATCAGACGTGTGTGCGTGTGTGTGTGTGTGTCAACAAGCACTTTCATTGCTCTCTGATACGCCTGACTGACTGTAAGTCATCTTTATCATCCTTGAGCTGTTTACGTCCAAACACGCTGTCGTTGAAACATCTTAGCGCCCGCCCAATACTTGAATCCAGCACGTATTATGAAAGTTTCGCTTGATTCCTTGGACTCCTTCGTCAAATTCGGATGAAATATGTGCGGGTCAAAGGTCACGTGTTTGAGGTTTAATATTAAGCCATTAAAGTCAGTGGAGTGAGCGGTAAACATGGGCGGAGTGAGAGCCGAGACTGTATTTACGGTAAAAGTGCTTTATCAGACAGATAAAAGCTTATGATTCACGTGAGAGCGCGGTAAACACTGCACCGCAGGGCATGCTGGGTAATCGATTGCTAGGTGGCACTAGGTGATATTGTTTTGAATCAAACTGTTGTTTGGTTAAGATATGAATGTTGGTTGATTGCCCTTCCCATGATGCTCCATGATGAACCGACGTGCACTTGGAACATTAGACAGCGCTACGCCCCAGTTAGCATAATGCTAATATACAATAAAAGTGTGCTAAAGTGAATACTTTAGTAGGTCATATTAGCACATTATTAACCTGATCAGTGTTATTTTATTATCGCTTTTATTCATGTTCAATTTAGATTTTTAAGTTTTGGTCAATTTGGTCTTTTTTACTTGTTTTTAAATATGACTATTATAGTTTTTATTAATATTTTGAATTTATTTTATATTTTTTGTTTTCTTTTAATTTTATTTCAAGTCATATTGTTGCGTTTTTGTCATTTTTATTAGTTTTTTATTTTTTAAAATAAGTTTTTATAGTTTTCATTAATTTTTATTTAAGTTTTAGTTTTAGTAATTTTAGTACATTAAGTTAAACTAAACAAAAATGAGAAACTAGCAGAAATAAGTAAAGTGTTTTTATATTTTATTTTATTTTAAGTAATGTACTATTACTGCTGGCTAAATTAATTCAGCTTAAATTCCCAAATCTATGCAATTTTTAAGTAGCTTCAATTGAAAAAGTTGACAAAAAGTCAAAAACATCTCTAGTGCAAGGGGTTGTTGGAAATATTAGACAAAGAAAAAAAAAACCCTGAACGGATGCACACATCAAAAATCCTGCAGAAATAACAAACAAAATATACAATTTTTAATCTAGTACACTAAAAAGTACAGTTATAGTATGTGTTGTAATGTGTTTTTATGTTGTGTTTATAAGTTTACACAACAACAATGCAGTAATACAGTAATGTAAACCAGTAAAGAGGTTCAGACACTCCTTCACATTATCTAAACATTCCACATTTTTATAATAGTGCGGTCATCAAAACAACACCAATGAATGCGGCCACCAAAACACGAAACTCACTTATATCTCAAGGTTTTTTTTCATTAAAATGGTGCTTTTGAGAAGAAATTCATTTATGTTTCAGCTTTAGATCAGCAGATTAATGTTTAGGGCTCTGGGAAAGTGAAAGCTGCTGGTTTAATCATTGTCTAGAGTGATCTGAGGGTTAATTGCTGGTTTAACATTTGAACCAGAATGAGCCCAAGCGCTGACATCATGCACAGCCAATCACAGCGCAGGCTCCGCCCACAGGGCTCGGTTTACGGGCAGCACTCACAGTTTCCAGTAAAGGACTGGAATACTGGAGCGCCGCCAAATACACCTGTTCAACAGGTATGTGTGTCTCACTGCAGGTGTGTGTGTGTGTGTGTGTGTGTGTGTGAATACACTCATGCTCCAGTTACAATTAAACTGCTATTATTTAATTATAATAATTAGGTTTTAATTAAAACTGTATTCTAATTACAGCATGATGGGAAATGCACACTGATCAAATGCACAGACTGAATCATCAAGTTTAGACTGCGTCAGATACTGTATCCCACAATACATTGCAGTTTATTGATTTTTTTTTTAATTACTTACGAGCACTAAACATAAAAAACAACTAAATTAAACAAAACTGTAAAAAAGATGAAACAATATTTTATAATAATAATGTTACATTAGTTAGCCTCATTAGTTAACATGAGCTAATTATTCAAATCAAAAGTTGCATGTTCATATTATTTAATGGACCAGAGATCATTGAACAGTTGTATTTTTATTAACACTTACAAAGATAAATACATTTTGTAACAAATATATTGTTAGTTAAAGATGCACTAAATAATGTTACCTAATGGACCATACTGTAAAATGTTTCTTAAAAATAATTAGAAAAAATCTAAATTAAAATTACAAAGACAATATTTAACATCTGATGCTCTCCTTCAAACAAACTCATGTGCAAATTGATGAAAATGTAAATCATGTAAAATAAAACAAAATATCAATTTTTGCTATTTAAAATATATATTTAAAGTATATTTTATTTTCATACAATATATATTTAAAATATAAATGAAACATTAATATTGTTCTATGTTGCATATTTGCAATTCATTTAAATAAATTCATTAAAAGTTCAATCTTAGTTGGCCAATTTTCATTTTTTAGCATTTTCTTTTTATAGATTTCTTTTACATATAATATTTTACATTTTACACAACAGGGCTTAATGATAAGGACAACTTGTCTTAGTTGGTCAATTTTACTTTTCATATTTAAATTATAGATTTTATTTTCATATTTTCTGTTTTCATTTTAATTTAGTTCAAGTTTTAGTCATTTTGTAGAGTGTTTTTGTCATTTCTATTCATTTTTAATATGACTATTATAGATTTTAATCAATATTTTGAATTTGTTTTGATCATTTCTGTTTTTAATCCAAGTTAAAATCTTTTTATTAGCTTTTAAAAAAAAGTTTGCTAAATGTGTGCAAAAACAGTTTAAAATTTAAATGAAACAATATATGACTTGTAAATTGTTCTATGTTGTGTACTGTATGTTTTCTATGTTGTATATTTGCAATTCATTGAAACAAATTCATTAAAAGTTCAATCTTATTTGGCCAATTTTAATTTTTTAGCATTTTTTTTTTAGATTTCTTTTACATATAATATTTTACATTTTACACAACAGGGCTTGATCATAAGGACTGCGTGAACAACACCTGATCATCTCTTGCACGTTTTTTAAGTCTTGCCAGTTTAAATAATCAAGCTGAAGAAGATGCGAAAGAGAACTCATTTTGGTACTCGAGCGCTGTGTGAGAAGCACATGGAAAGCCACGTCTCAGACAGCGTGCGAATACTGAATACTTTCACATTTTCTTGCACTTGAATGGACACATTCACACAAAATTATGTCAAAATGCCTGTCTTGGCAAGTATCATCATACATATAACAGTATCATCAAACACAGTTGTATCGGTGTATTGGATCCGTGCATTCGCTCTTGAAGTGACAGCAGCCGAATAAACCTGCTGCTGTCTGTGTTTGTAATATTAATCAAACAACAAAAGAAAAAGAATCACTCCTTGTTCTTGACTGAATAAGTTTTGTAACTTTAATAAAGATTAATCTATCTTTGCTTTATACAGTGAAGACTTACATTTGATTACTTTATTCAGTTTCTGCACCACTGATGGACCGACCTGAAAATCACTGTTTATTTAATTTGTATCTTTGCTCTGTTGTATTTATTTGTGCTATTGCTATTATTTGTTCTTATTTTAATACTGGCTGTTTAATTGTCTTTAATAATATTTGAGATTTATATAGTTGTTTTTGCTGTGGTATTAAAATTGGAATGGAGATTTGTGAAATTTCACTAGCATCTGAAATTTGCTGTCATAACCTTATTTATTACGGTTGCATGAGTCAAACACAATGAAAACAATCCGTATTTTCATTTACTTACTTATTTATGTTTTTTTTGTGGTGGGGCCAGTGAAAATTTTGGCAGGGCAAATAAAAAATATGACTGGGACAGTAGAACAAATCCTACTGCATTATATGTATATTTCACACAGAAATAAAGTTGTTTGGTGACAAATAAAAAGCAAGTGTGTCGCCTGTTACTCTAAACTAACTGTGAGGACAGAAAACACACGACAAACCCTGGAGAAATGCACTGGAAACTAATGATCATCACATTACATGCTAAATTTACTGTGAAAATGTTCACCATACACAATGAAAGGGTTATTAGATTTTTTTGCTTTTTAAATGATTGATATAGTAAAAATCTGTAAATTTCTAGAAAAGTATTGAAAATACTTAAATTATTTTAAAAGTATATAATTTATATTTTATAAGTTATTATATACATATAAAATTATAGTCATTCGAATATACAATGTAAACATCAAATGCATTTATGTTGATGCCAAATCAATAATGCCTGAAACATCTTTTTTTTCCCGGTAAAGTTCTGGCAACAACAGCGACTCTTGAACAAACATGGCACAGATTCAAAACTTCACAGAGTTTAAAGAATCAGGTATAAAGCCTTTATCTTCAGGAAATAAAGTGTAGTTTCCCTGCGGCAACCAAAATAAATGTATCAGTGTCTCTGATTATATAAAAAAAAACCAGGTTATGCAACTGTAACACAAGACGCACAAACACGCTTTAATATTAAATAACTGCTGAATCAATAGATATAGTGTTGAAGATGAAGATCTAGTTAGTGATGTCGCATAGTTAGTGAATGCGATTCTCTACACCTGTGCTTCTGACTTCATACATCCAGTAAAAATCTCCAGCGGATTCTGACACAGTGTAGAAGAGAAACGAGATTTTGAACAAACACAAGCATCTTCTCAAACACACTTATCCTGCATCATCTTGTGAAATGGGTTTATTGTCCTCAGACAGGTTCTCTTGGACTGAATGTGTGTTTTTGGCTTGTTTACACGACCTTGAGTTCAGATTCGAAGGGCTGATCTGGTTTCTGTGATCAGATAAAGCTCTGGGAGGTCTAATTCAGGCTCTTCCCGCTCTGGGTGAAGACTGGTTTGACTGGAGTTCTGCCGTAACCAGAGCATGGCATTGATCTAAACCGGCTCGCGCTCAACAATGCTTCTGCCAGGAACACCACACATGAACTTCAGGTATAAAGAATGTGATTTAATAGAACTGAGTCATTATGACTACACTAGATTAAAGCAGCTAGTCTTTAAAGGGTCACGAGCTTCAGCTCTTACACTGCAGCGCACACCACGCTTCATCAGAGTTCATCATCTCATTCATATAATTAACACATCTTAATTACGTGCTAAATTATTGCAATTTGCCACAAACTTTATTAAGAAATAATGCAACACACACACACGCACACAAACACACAAATGCCACTCAGATGCCCTAGAAACTGCATAGCAACATACTGATTACCGCTCACAATGCCTTTGAAACTGCATAGCAACTCCCTGGCAACTGCTTAGATGCCCTAGAAACTGCATAGCAACATACGATTACCACTCACAATGCCATTATAACTGCATAGCAACGTCCTGGCAACAGCTTAGATGCCACAGAAACTGCATAGCAACATACTTTACCACTCACAGCCTTTGTATGCATAGCCCTGGCAACAGATGCCCTAGAAACTGCATAGCAACATACCGATTACCACTCACAATGCCTTTTTAACTGCATAGCAACGTCCTGGCAACAACTTAGATGCCCTAGAAACTGCATAGCAACATACCGATTACCACTCACAGTGCCTTTGTAACTGCATAGCAACGTCCTGGCAACAACTTAGATGCACTAGAAACTGCATAACAACATACCGATTACCACTCACAATGCCTTTTTAACTGCATAGCAACGTCAGGCAACAGCTTAGATGCCAAGAAACTGCATACAACATACCGATTACCGCTCACAATGCCTTTTTAACTGCATAGCAACGCCCTGGCAACAACTTAGATGCCCTAGAAACTGCATAGCAACATACCGATTACCACTCACAATGCCTTTTTAACTGCATAGCAACGTCCTGGCAACAGCTTAGATGCCATAGAAACTGCATAGCAACATACCGATTACCACTCACAATGCCTTTTTAACTGCATAGCAACGTCCTGGCAACAGCTTAGATGCCATAGAAACTGCATAGCAACATACCGATTACCACTCACAGTGCCTTTGTAACTGCATAGCAACGCCCTGGCAACTGCCCAGATGCCCTAGAAACTGCATAGCAACATACCAATTACCACTCACAATGCCTTTTTAACTGCATAGCAACGCCCTGGCAACTGCTCAGATGCCCTTGAAACTGCATAGCAACATACCGATTACCACTCACAATGCCTTTTTAACTGCATAGCAACGTCCTGGCAACAACTTAGATGCCCTAGAAACTGCATAGCAACATACCGATTACCACTCACAATGCCTTTTTAACTGCATAGCAACGCCCTGGCAACAACTTAGATGCCCTAGAAACTGCATAGCAACATACCGATTACCACTCACAATGCCTTTTTAACTGCATAGCAACGCCCTGGCAACTGCTCAGATGCCCTTGAAACTGCATAGCAACATACCGATTACCACTCACAATGCCTTTTTAACTGCATAGCAACGTCCTGGCAACAGCTTAGATGCCCTTGAAACTCATAGCAACATACCGTTTACCACTCACAATGCCTTTGTAACTGCATAGCAACGCCCTGGCAACTGCCCAGATGCCCTTGAAACTGCATAGCAACATACCGATTACCCTCACAATGCCTTTGTAACTGCATAGCAACGTCCTGCAACAGCTAGATGCATAGAAACTGCATACAACATACCGATTACCACTCACAATGCCTTTTTAACTGCATAGCAACGCCCTGGCAACTGCCCAGATGCCCTAGAAACTGCATAGCAACATACCGAATACCACTCACAATGCATTTGTAACTGCATAGCAACGCCCTGGCAACTGCTCAGATGCCCTAGAAACTGCATAGCAACATACCGATTACCACTCACAATGCGTTTGTAACTGCATAGCAACGCCCTGGCAACTGCTCAGATGCCCTAGAAACTGCATAGCAACATACCGATTACCACTCACAATGCGTTTGTAACTGCATAGCAACGCCCTGGCAACAGCTCAGATGCCCTAGAAACTGCATAGCAACATACAGTTTACCACTCACAATGCCTTTGTAACTGCATAGCAACGCCCTGGCAACTTCTCAGGTGCCCTAGAAACTGCATAGCAACATACCGATTAGCACTCACAGTGCCTTTGTAACTGCATAGTAACGCCCTGGCAACTGCCCAGATGCCCTAGAAACTGCATAGCAACATACCGATTACCACTCACAATGCTTTTTAACTGCATAGCAACGCCCTGGCAACAGCTTAGATGCCCTAGAAACTGCATAGCAACATACCGATTACCACTCACAATGCCTTTTTAACTGCATAGCAACGTCCTGGCAACAGTTTAGATGCCATAGAAACTGCATAGCAACATACCGATTACCACTCACAATGCCTTTTTAACTGCATAGCAACGTCCTGGCAACAGTTTAGATGCCATAGAAACTGCATAGCAACATACCGATTACCACTCACAATGCCTTTTTAACTGCATAGCAACACCCTGGCAACCACTCAGATGCCCTAGAAACTGCATAGCAACACCCTGGCAACCACTCAGATGCCCTAAAAACTGCATAGCAACACCCTGGCAACCATTCGGAATGCCTTAGCAAATGCATGGCAACATACTTTGCAAAAACGTAGAAAGCCATAGCAAAACAAACAAACAAACACCAACCACTCCGTGCACATAGAAACAGCCTGGCAACTGTGCAGTGCTGCATAACAATGCCCCGGCAACCAGTCTAAAGACTTTAGTAACCGCATAGTAACATCTTGGCAACCATTCAGAACACCCTAGCAACAATCATTAAGAACCACTTAGCAGTTCTGACTGTTGAACAGCACTAATCCTGTAATCCTGTAAATCTGATTGCTCATAGTTCAGAAACGTGGATTTGATTTTAGCAATAAATGTAATGCTATTTTTCCTGACGGAGTGAGTCTTATGTAAACAAGTGTCAGTGTATCATCATCATCATCATCATCATCATGAGGAAGATCTGCTGGCATGAGTTCAGCACACTGACTGTAATGATCTGATCTTATGCAAAGAAACTGCGAGAACCGGCGCATCTGGTCGAGCCTGAACTCAGGAATGAAAGCGGTTGGTTTGACAATAGCAGCTCGACTCTCATAAACACAATGACACACACACACACACACACAGTTTCACCACAGCTCTCAGGTCTCAGGGTTATCATGTTCTCCACAACACGTCTGTCTGAGGCCCGTCGGGTCAGAAATGGCGCGACACTTCAGCTCAAAGCGTCTGCAGGGTGTGAAAAACCTTTCGAAATCAAACCCCGTCATTCATGAAGAGCACAGCACAGATTTCAGTCTGAAGTGACACTAAATGCATCATCAAACTTCAGCAGACGCTCAGATGATTCAGAGTTTCTGCAGTTTGAGCGTCTCCTATTGAACTGTGACTCGTGATGCTTTACTGACCTCTAGTGGCTATGAACAAAATCACTGGAACTACTTCTTATGTACACAACAGCAACATTTCATTTAAGTTACTTAAGTTTTTCATATAATATTGTAGCTTTATTTCAATTCATGGAAACGATTTTTAATTGTTTTATTTGCCAGTAACAACACTGATCTGTGCTGGTTGTTTCATGAACAAAAGCCCTGATTCTACGGGTCTGAATCAAACATCAGGACTCATCAGTGATGAAGATGATCAGTCTGTCTAGTGACGTTTTCCTTATGGAAAGGTTCAGTTTTGTATGATTCTATAGAAGTCTGATGCTTTTTCTGACTGTTTCTCAATAGTGTCATTGTAACTAAACACACACACACACACACACACACACACACACAAAGACCTTTAGCATGTGTCGAAACTCATGTGCGTTTATAAAGACGGTAAATACAGCAGAACCTGATACCTTATTACTCAATGCCAGATGAACAATGACTCTCCTACACGTCAATGAGGTTATTTCGAGAACACGGAGGATAAAAATAGTTCATCCTGGACAGACAATAGCTGAAAAAGAGTGGGAATTTTCTTTCTAATTGTATGAACGTTTATCAGCGCGTTTGTGTTGCAACATAATTATCGTGTCTGAAGAGCGTGAAGAAATACTTGAGGTCATGAGGTCATCCATTCATCTGTTCAAAGGGACTTCTTTCAAAACATTTGTAAACGTTTTTTAACCAAACTTTTTAATGATAGTGTAGACAGACAGATAGATAGACTTTTTGACTTTTTCAAAATAACTTTTATTACAATAAAATGAACAACCATTAACTATTTCTTCACAGTAAATCCATTCTCAAATATTTACCAACTTAAAGCAAAACACAACTCTCCATTCACAACAGAGCATAAGGCTTCTCTATAACACCATATAGATTCAAACTTCATTAAGTTATTCATCACTTTATAAAATCGAAAATCAACAACAATTCTAGATTTCACCATTACATTAAACACCCTTAACACATCACTATCATTTCTCTGTTCTATATGATTTCTCCTGCTATAGTGTATATAGCCATTTTTGCTTTTCCAAGTACAAAATTTAACAACTGACATTCACCACGTCTATTTCTCACATATTTATAACCAAAAATTAAAATTTGTACAGAAAAAAACTCATTAAAACAATTGAAAAGTTTTTTTAACATCTCAAACAAAGGTTTCAGTCTAAAACAGTATATCAAACAATGATAAACAGTCTCTTTTTCAGAACAAAAAGGGCAATCTTGACTTGAATCAGGATTTAAAATAGAAACAAAAGCATTAACTGCGATTATTCCATGTAAAACCCTCCAGCTGTTTTTTAGGTTAATGGTGGCTTATATAACGCTCTCCACTCCGGTCTAACATTTTCATTCAATCCCAAAACATTTCGCCAAGGTGTATCAATTTTTTGATTTAAACATTTTTTGTTAAAAATTTTTACACATGCCTTATACAATTGTTTTCCATTAACATCATTAAAATCCAAACATGTGCTCTTTAGTTCCAGAAAAACTCCAGAGTACTCATTTAAACTTGGGGGATAAAAACAATTTAGGAAAAGGATCCATATCATTCGGAGAAATAAGTCCTTCACAATAATCTTTGAGCATATTATCTTCCTCTGCTGTGAGAACAAATCTCATCTTCTGTAATATTTGAGTCATTGTTCGAACTGATTTAATCTTCACACAGGCAGCCACTTCCTCAACATTAACTAGTCCAGCCCCGGCCAAAAATACACATTTTTTAAAAACTGTGATTCCTGCTCGAATAAAAAGTTCAGTAAATGTGCTGATTGTGCTTATTACATCCAGTCTTGCACCATTTATCAGTGGCTCCTCCAACAACCAAAATAAAGAGTTTGTAGTTTCAGACTTCTTCACATTAAAACAACTCCAAACCTTAAAAAGATTTTGATAGAAAGCAGGTAAACATGAAGTGTCAGTCCTATTAGGGTCCATCAAAAACAAGGATTTGTCCAAGTTCATCCCTTGAGCAGATTTCAGTATAACACTGGTTACTGTTCTCCAACTCACATTTTCTGAATCCTTAAGAAATCTCTGCAAAAACTGTAATCGAAAAACAGCAGTCCTGCTTTGCAGATGGACCAGTCCTTGTCCACCTTCCTCTTTTGGTAAATACAAGATATTATGTGTTACCCAATGAAATTTTTCCCCAAAAAAATCTATCAAAATTGATTGTATCTTTGCCAATAAATAGGTTGGTGGATCAACACAAGCCAACCGATGCCACAAAAAAGACGCAACCAAATTATTTATTATAATTGCTGACATTGCTGATTTTAGCCACTTCCACCTTTCCAGTCGACCCTTTATCTTTTCGATTACTCCTTCCCAATTCTTCTGCAAAGTAGCTTCATCACCCAAATACACTCCCAGATATTTAAAACCATTCCTTTTCCATAATTAAACCACCTGGCAGATCTGGTATTTTCACTTTCCACTTTCCAAGCAACACTGCTTCACTTTTTTTCCAATTGATTTTTGCAGAAGAAATAGATTCAAACTCACTGGATACCCTTATTACAGTTTTTATATCTTTATGGCCTTCAATCATCACAACAATGTCATCAGCATAAGCAGATAACTTTATTGCATTGTCACATTTTGGAATTTTTAAACCAACCAGCTCTTTTCTCAATTTATGTAAAAAAGGTTCTATTGCCAATGCATACAGCAATCCAGACAAAGAGCAACCTTGTCTGATTCCACGATTAACCTTAAAGGGAGCGCATAAGCCTTCAAGACACCCTCAATGTCATTATACAAAGTTTTGATTTTATCAATAAAATCTAAACTAAAACCAAAGCTTTCAAAACTTTCCATAAATAATCATGTTCAACACGATCAAAAGCTTTCTCTTGATCAATGGAAATCAAGCCTGCGTTCAAACCAAATATCTTAACTACTTCAAAAATATCTCTGATTAATGAAATATTCACAAATATTGATCTGCCAGGTATGCAATAAGACTGGTCTGGATGTATAACATCTTCCAAAACCTTTCCAAGTCTTGTTGCTAACACTTTAGAAAGTATTTTATAATCGCAACATAACAAGGATACAGGTCGCCAACTTGCCATATTAGTTAAATCACCTTTTTTAGGCAAAAGAGTGAGAACTGCTCTTCGACAGCTTAAAGGTAGACTTCCTTGAATTATACTGTTATTTAGAACTTCCAATAAATCTTCTCCAATTATATCCCAATAAGACTTATAGAACTCAACCGGAATTCCATCAGTTCCAGGAACTCTACCACATTCCATGTTTTGAAGATTATTATACAGCTCTTCCAATGTTATGGGCTTATTAAGCTCTTCATTAGATTCTTCAGAAATCTGAGGTAAATCGCTAAAAAAACATTGTTCAATACATTCATCTTCTCTAGACTCATTTTTGTACAATTTTTCATAAAAACTGACTGCTCTCTTACGTATTTCAATTGGATCTGAAAGTAAAACCCCACTTTCAGATTGTAAAACGTTAATAAAACGTCTCTGCCCATTTTTCTTTTCTAACCCAAAGAAAATTTTTGATGGAGCGTCCATCTCATTGAATCTTTGAAAGCGTGATCTTATTAATGCTCCTTGTGCTTTTAAACCCAGCAGATCAGATAAAGCAGATTTTTTCTTTTTTAAATCAACATTAAGGTCTTGATTTCCAATTTGTGTTAATTGTTGAAGTTCCATAATTTCATCTTCTAAAATCTGAACAGATCTAGCCAAATCTTTAGTGACATTCAGGGTGTATTGTTGTTTTATTTGAGTTTTTCCATAAGATCCCACCAACTCTTTAATGGACTGAAAGTTATTCTTTTCCTTTTTAAAATTAATCCAGAAACAATTCAAAATTTCTTTAAACCGAAGTATCATTTAACAGAGTTGTGTTAAAATGCCAATAGGCACTACTATCCTATTAAACTATGATCTGAAAAACCAACCGGCGAAATAAAACATCTTTTGAAAATGCTAAGATGATGTTTAAAAACATAAAGCTTGTCTAGCCTTGCTAATGATAATGAGTTATCTCGCGCATGTACCCATGTATATTGTCCTAATATCTTTGTTAAAATTTCTCCACACATCACTCAAATCATGCGTTTCAATCATTTGAATAAGCCTTCTGCGTGATGGCATATGTGGCTCAATATGATTTCGGTCTACTTACTGCACAACTAAAATCACCTCCCAAAAACAAGTATTCTTCACCTTTATACTCTTCTAGAGTTTTACAAAGATTATCTAACAAAACCATTCTTTGTATTGGATGTGTTGGAGCATAAATACATATAAAAACAAATACATACTTTTCAAAGTTTGCAGTCACTTTTAAAATTCTTCCTTTTATAATCTCTTCCATTTTAACTGAATTGGGAACAAAATTTTTATCGAACAGAATACAAACTCCTCCACTCAGAGAGTGTTATTTCTCAAAAAAGATTCTTTTAACCAATCAACAGCATTCTTATCGTCACTATGGGTTTCTTGCAGAAATACAACATCCATTTTTTTTGTCTCACTAACTCATATATTTCCAGTCTTTTCCTCACATCTCTGGCTCCATTCACATTTAAAGAAGCAATGTGGATTTCACCCATAGTAAAGGATAAGATAAGCCATAAAAAACTGAGTATGAGACAAGCTCCCGTCATTGAATTAATCTTCATTTTCGCTATTATTCAGTTGATTTTGAACTTTGGTAACAATTTTTTTAAGACGATACACTTCTTTATCTAAGAAGCGTCCTTCAGTCATTGAACTTTTAGTAACTTCGACAAATCTTTTAAGATTTGGAAAATAATCAACAATTTGTACACCTCTTAGATTTTTTATCACTTTCAGAAATGTTTTAATTTTTTATGACATGTCCAATCAGTCTGAGAGCAGAATGAGGCACATCAGAAGAATCACTCTCACTTTCAGCACCTTGATCATTTTCACTGGTCTGTTCTCTTGTTTTTCTTGCTTGTTTATTTGCAGTGCGTTCCTTTTTCTTCTTCCTTTTCAGAGGGGTTTTAAAAATACTTTGATCTACTTCCATCAACAAACCACCATCCTCCGTGTTTGTATTTTCTGAAGCAGAATCAACATCAAAAGTTTGACTCACTGAGACTGACTCCAACTTTTCACTATTTTCATTCACAGACTCATGTTTATCAGCTCTGTGTTCTTCAGTGACAGTTTTTTCTTTCATTTCAACTGCAGACCCTTCACTTAAACCAACATCAGTTGGATTTGATTCATCAGCATTAGCAGAATTACAGTTTTTCTCAGTCGCTTTGGTGCATTTCTCACATCACTCTTTACATTTGCACAACAGTTAGTTCAACCTCCACAACATTTAGTCATTTGTGCACATCATAGTAGCAGTTTCTCATTTCCTTCGAACAAATTGCAAATGCTTTTGGACATGCATCAATGGCTTTCATACAACTCTCTGCTGTTTTATAACATTATCATTTGCTTATGTCATGTCAGTCAAAATTAACTATACTTGTGAATGCTTAATAGTCATTCCATATAAAACTAATAGTCCTCATTTCATTGCTTGAGTCATTACATACAAAAATGTTGATCTAGTTGTCAAAATCTGTCAAGCAAATTTTACACATTTTTTTTAAATCTTTTTTTTCCTGAAAATTACTCCTAAATTGAACAGTTTCTCTCAGGTGAATCTCAACTTTCACTGATGAGAAGGGGTGTGTGAAGCATTAGTTGCAACCAATGATAAGCCACTTCTCTACAATCACTGTCAGAGCTGAATCCCATAAACCCCCATTTTACAAGTATGTACGAACCAAGCAGGTGTACCATTTCTACAATACTGTGACACAGAAATGGAAGGTCGCTGTGATGTAGATGAAATTATGTGGCCAGACAGAGAGGAACGTCTGGATGTGCATGAATGATTAGAGTACTATGTATGTTGTATGTTCAGTTCCAATATGTACTGCAATATTGTTTACAGTTGTGCACAGCTCTACCCAAAGGGAGTTTATGTTTGTTGCAAATAAGGGTGTATTTTTTCTTTTGCACAATGCTGTGAACAAATTAGAATTGCAAAGAGCATATGCAGTAAAAATGTGAAACATACATATTCAGTGTCTTGTACTCAGTTACCTCACTAAATACAGTAATGTGTAACTTCACTGTATTTTTCAAATGGCTGTGCAAATAGTATATAGTGCTGTCTTGAGCATTTTCAGGTAGTGTCACCAAGATCTGACTTTTTTGCATTGGAAAACATTGACAGAGTAAACTGTCATATCTTGTTCATAAACAATGGTGTCAGGACTTTTCATCTTGATGACACTGACACTTTCATTGACACGAATACTTGCTTTTGAGGAATGACCTATCCATTTTGAGCAAGTGACACGCTTTTGCAGGTTATCAACTAGGTTTTGCAGTTTGTACTAATTGTTTTGAGAACTGCATTAACTGTTGTGCAAATGTGAATAGTGATGTGAGAAATGCACCAAAGCGACTGAGAAAAACTGTAAATCTTTTGTTGTTGTAGTGACTGAGTTAACGTTATTTTACGCATAAATCATTCTGACCAACTTCATTTGAGAAAATATTGCAACACATAAAGAAACACAGTTACCGATACGGATTGCTATAACTTGTATATGACCTCAACTATTATCAGCACACTTTTAAAATTATGTAAAGTTAAAAAATACCGTTTTGGCGTGGACAACACAGGATGTTACTTACCCTAGCAATATCAGTGACCAAGCGTTGCTCCTTCACAATCTTCCTCCACCGAAATTCGTGCCAAACGTTTGACAAGCACAGCAGAATGGCGGGTAATCATCACTGTTGTAGAGTTGAAATTGACACTGCGTTTCTGCAGATTTTTACACTCACTTTTAACTCCACTGATAGAGCAACTTTACTCCCCAAAATGTTGAAAATACTCTATCTGGGTTAAAATAACTTTACTCTGAAATATTACCACCCCATTTTTTACTGTGTAGACACAGACAGACAGACAGACAGACAGACAGACAGATAGATAGATAGATAGATAGATAGATAGATAGACACAGACAGACAGATAGACAGATAGATAGATAGATAGATAGATAGATAGATAGACACAGACAGACAGACAGACAGATAGATAGATAGATAGATAGATAGATAGACAGACAGACAGATAGATAGATAGATAGATAGATAGATAGATAGATAGATAGATAGATAGACACAGACAGACAGATAGATAGATAGATAGATAGATAGATAGATAGATAGATAGATAGATAGATAGATAGATAGACACAGACAGACAGATAGACAGATAGATAGATAGATAGACAGATAGACAGACAGACAGATAGATAGATAGATAGATAGATAGACAGATAGACAGATAGATAGATAGATAGATAGATAGATAGATAGA